>NC_142098.1:12863571-13015714 GCF_054644295.1 Miniopterus natalensis
CATCCAGCTTACCTGCTGGGGGGTAAGGGCCCGTCCCTGCTTACTGAACAGTACAAAGGGAGGAAAAGGGCCCAGAAAAGCAGCTTATTCAACATGACACTGTGATGCTGCCACCACTACTGGGCATGGCCAGATTACACAGAAGTGTAGATAAAGGACCATGTGACAGGGTCTTAAAGCATGGGTTCCACACCCAACCACATGCTAGGCTTGCTCCTGGCACTCAGAAGACACTACATTCTGGTGGGGTCTAGCTGGTGGCACAAGGTGGAGAGGCGTGCACAGGTGACTGAATGTGGAAGCCATGTCTGAGGGGAAGCAGGGGTTTCTTCCTCTCACCCACCAAGGCAGAACTCAGTGTAGGGGTGAGAGGCAGCTCTGCCTTGCACGCCCACCTGGAGGCCCCTGTGCTTCAAGCCTGTGAAGACCACAGCCAGGGCTCTGGCACAACAGAGCTACCTATGTTATTCTAACTCCTAACCAGGCCCTCAAGCACAAAGTAACATAGAACAGGTGCCACCAGGCCATTCAGAGGCAGGGACATTCCACATTTCCTTTCACAGATGGAGTGTTAGGGACACAGCTTAGGCTCAAATCCCAACACCTCCACCTCAACTGACTTCTATATAGGACACAATTTCCATGGAAATTGGCACCTTATGAACTGTTTTAGGTATTTAAAGGGCTGCTTCTCTCACACAGCAGACGCTGCTGTGACCAGGGACAAGAATGGGGCCTTATCTGAACATCTCACTTGTAGAGAAACCAATCTCTGGTTTCAAAGAAACCTGGGCACCATGCTGCCATCAAGCATACAGGTAAAGCAGTGCTTGCCCACAAGAGGACCACCTGGCTGGGTACTAGCCTCCCTCTGGGGTGGGCAGTGGAATACTCAGGCTGCCACTTCACGGCCAAGCAGGCAGTCGCTTGAAGGGACAATCAGAGGATGACCTTCTGCACCAGAGCACGCAAGCCCCTACAAGTCTGCTGTGGCTCCTCAGCACAGCAGAGGTACAGACAAGCCCAGGAAGAATCTAGGTGTGAATCAAAGCAAGGCTGAGGCCCTAAAATAACTAGGAACTACTCTAGTTTAAACAACAAAAAAGGCAACGTGACTTAAAAACTAGGATTTTTAATTTTGCCACAGATTAAATTATTCATCAACCAATCAAACAGTAGTCCTAAAATATAGGAAGTAGGATGCAATCTGTCCTCTGGGCTGCCTTGAAGAACGCCCTCATTCCCTGCCCCACCCCCAATTCCTTATACAGACATCACATGGAGACTGCAGGCAGATTTATCACAAGTTGCCAACAGCACTTTATTTTTTCTTTTCGACATCCTGTTCTGCAGCTTCCTTGGCTCTCTTCGCCCTGATGCCAAAGAGCCGGGCATTGGCGCGGGCCATGCGAAGACTGGCAAAGGCCTTGAAGTTCTTCTCCTCCTCCGTAATGACCCTGGCTTTCTCCTTCTTGTAGACCTGGAAGGAGCACAGGAGGTCAAACCCTCACCTGCACTGAGGCCTGGGACAAGGCTTAGAACCCAAATGTCAGCAGAACCTGGAGAGATCTTGGAGGGCGATTCAAGTAATGCTGAAAGGCTACAAAGAGGCCACCAAAGAAGAGATAACCTCTGGATTTAGAAAAAGACCCAAACTCAGAGTAGAGGCAGAAGCAACCTCCTTAAAAATTAAGGATGGGTGGAGTGCTGTGCTTGAACACAAAGGAAGGCTTGAGCCCACTGCCTCTCTCCTAGAGGAACCTCAAGGGCCCAGTCACTTGATGGACAATTTACAAAATCAACAAATACACCGAGCTTTCAAAACAGCCAGGAGGGAAAAAGAACCCAACAAAGGATGCAAAGTGTGGGTCCCCAGTTTCCTCAAAAGATAAGACAAGCCTGGCCAGTGTGGCTCAGTGGATTGAGCATTGTCCCATGTGCCAGGAGGTTGCTGGTTTGATTCCCAGACAGGGTACATGCCTGGGTTGCGGGCTCGATCCCCAGTGGGGGGCGTGCAGGAGGCCGCCAGTTGCTGTTTCTCTCTCTCTCCTTCACCCCCCCAATCAGTAAAAATATATGTATTTTAAAAAGAGATACAGAGAAGACAAGGTCCTCCCCTCAAGGAGTCTGTTAAGAATGCAGGATGTTCAAGAGGGAGCAAAAATTGGGAATCTATAAACTGCCCGCCCAAATGCAGGATGCTCTTGCCTCAAACCAATCCCCACCCCAAGAAACATTCATGTGGCATAATCCCAACACCTCCACTTACGTTCCGTATAGGCATGACTGGTCCTGTCAGCTGGGTGGCCAACTTGAGTTCCTCAGCCTGTATGTTATGAGAAGGGAGAGTCAGCTCATTTCCCTAAAGGCCCCAAGCTTATAACCCTCTAAGCCAGCCCCACATCTCTCCCTGGGTGACTGTCTGCCAAATAATGTCACCAAATTCCTGTTTCTATCTAACTGACAGAGACACCGGCACATGCGAAAGAGCACAAAGCCACTCCCCAAACCAACTCCCAGGAAGCCCATGTGAATGGACACTGTCAACTTCGTTCTAGAAGGTTGTTCTAGAACCCTGGCGAGATAGATAGTTCAGTTGGTTACAACATCCTCCTGATATACCAAGGTTGTGGGTTTGATCTTTGGCCAAGGCACATACAAGAATCAACCAATGGCCTTCACAGTGATTAAGAGCACGGGCCTGTGCACTAAAGGGTCTTGGGTTCAAATGTTGATCAAAGGCATGTATCTGGGTTAGAGGTTCCATCCCAGCCTGGTTGGTTGGGAGCATGGGGGAGGCAACCAATCATTGTGTCTTTTCTCACATCTATGCTTCTCTCTCCCTCTCTTCCCTTTTCACTCTAAGAAAAAAAAAAAAAAATGGAAAAAATATCCTTAGGTGAGGATTAACAAAAATCAACCAATGAATGCATCAACAAGTGGAATAACAAACTGATGTTTCTCTTTATAAGAATCAATAAATAAAAGATTGCGGGGGGAAAAAAGAAAATGTTTTTCTTTAGAAACATTTGTGTTGTATATGAAGTGTTTGAGAGAGCAAAACACTTCCAATTTTAAAAAACCGCCTCCCACGTCAAACAGCTTTTGCAATTGCCCCCCCCCCCCAAAAAAAAGTATCTGAGCACAAGAGTGAACCTTGGCAGTTTTGATGGATTAATTTTGGAATTCTTAGGATCTTTCTTCTGGATAACAATTCTCTACTACCAAGACACGAGGGCCAAATTTTGGGGGATAAAAGGGCTACAGGCGAACGTTTTCCTTTTCACCCTAGCTGGACCCCGAGACGAACGCCACTTCCAAGTCTCCCCACTCTGGCAGTCTCTGAGACCTCCCTAACCCCTATCCCACCAGAATCCCAGAGCACTGTACTCACCGAGCTGTCTCCCTTCTTGGGAGCTGAGGGCTTCCTGGGGAACAGGATGAGCTTGGAGCGGTACTCCTTCAGCCGCTGCACGTTGGCCTGCAGGGACTCGGTGGACTTGTTCCGCCTCCTCGGATCCACCGAGATCCCAATGGTCCGGGCCACTTTTTTGTGGATGCCGGCCACCTGCCCGCGGAGACAGACACAAATGAAATCCCAAGGAGCCTCTAATCTCCACACCCTAATGAAAGGGCTCAGTCGTCAGATGGAAAGGGTTCAAATGTACTTTCATCAAGGCAGTACAGCGATTCCGGAGAATGTCATCATTTGACTGTGAGCCCAGAAGGCAAAATTTAGCGTCTCTGATAATGCGGTTTTATGGATACTCACCCTTAACTCCTCCAGGCTGAAGCCCCTGCCGGCTCGCACTTTGGTGTGGTACCTCACCGTGGGGCATCTCACTATAGGTCGGATGGGTCCGGAAGCGGGGCGAGGGGCGATACGGCGCGCTTTGGCTTGCCGGGCCTTGCGTCTGAGCAGACAGAAGCCAGGTAGCAGTTACCGCGCCGGAAAGCAGATCTCATTCGGGCGTGTCGTCTACTATCCCGCACCAAGGCGGGGACGCGGAGCGCGCAGACAACGCCGCCCGCCTGCGACCCCAAGCCTAAAGTCGCCACCCGTTCGCTCCCAACCACACCATTACAACGTCGGCTCTAACGTGGAGCTGCAAGAGCCCCAAGGTTACCACATGGTTAAAGGGCTCAAGTGCACTTGCATCCCAGGGTACAGCGATACCGGCCCCTGTCGTCACCTGGCTGTGCGCTCCACGCGCCCCGCTCACCTGCGGATTTTCCGCGCCGGCTGGTTAAACCACGTGGCAACGCGCCGCTGCCAGTCCTTGTGGAAGTGGGGCTTTAGGATCATGCCATTTCGGCTGGGCGCCATGGCTGCTGCCTACGGGCCTAGGGAGAAAAGCCAGTCAGGATCCGAGTTCTCCGTCCGGACGGCACACCCACAGAGCCGGGCTACGGCCCGACGCCATCTGTGGCGCGGCCCGACACCGATGGCAGCGGATGGAGCCCGATGGCGCCCGATAGCCTCCACCGCCAGCTGCCTTACGCCGCATACCCACCTTCTCCTAAGGAGAACGGCCACCGGAAAGAAAGTGGCGCCGCAAAGTACTGTGGGATGGCAGTGGGCCCGGCCAATCAGAAGCTGTGGGGCATCCTGACCAATCAGAGCCGGGAATTACGGAAGTGATGTAAGCGCACTCCCAGCCGCCCTCGCTGCCTCTGGTCCAGCCAAGCTCGTGACGCGGGCTGGGCGAACTCCCCGCCGCGCGGGGCCATTGCAGCTTCTACCCCTGCAGGTCTCCGTTTTCCCGACACCTAAAGCCGCGTCCTTCGTGTCCCAGTTTTTGTTCCTTCTCGTCCACTTGGTACATTTGTGCTGCTTTCTTTAGGCACGGAACAGTTGCTGTAGGCGGGCAGCCAGTACTTCACGTGCATTTCCACATGGAATCGTACGTACAGCCGTCTCAGCTCGGCGGAGGGATCGGGTAACTCCTCTGAGGGAGGGCAGCCTGTGGTATGTAGTGGCCCTAAGATCCACTTGGCCGACTGCAGACGTCACACTTGGCGCCGTGTATAGAGACGAACATCTTCGAAAACATTAGGCAGCCAGGCATCCATCTGTAACCCGTGCCCTGCGCGTCTCGTGTTCTCCAGGACGAGTCTGAGGACTCACCAGTATCCCACCGCTCTCTGTACGCCTTTACATCCCAGTAACCCTTTTTCATTCCCACCCTCACTCCAATCACCAGTCTTCCTCCTAGCAAAACCTAACATTTTAAGAGTTTTATGACAGAAAATGAGAAATTTGGAGGCCTGTGCCCTGCACTGAGTAAACAGGTTGCTGATGTCCTATTGGGACAGCCTTGGGTGTCAGAAAAATCAGGTTGGGATTCACTGAGGAATTACAAAGTTTAATCAGGGGGACAGAACACGTGTAACAGATGAGGCATACACAGTCTGTCCAGACAAATACACTGAGCCTACATGGGAAGTTCAAACCTTGACTGTGCCACTTAATAGACAAGTTTAATTATGAAACAGGCAATAGCAGCCATACTTTCTTTAAAATTTCTCAGACCCCTTTCAATGATCTCACCATGGACCAAGATACCTCACTCTTGTCTCCATTCCCAATTTTTCAGATCCAGAGATTCATGCAACTCCTGCCCTAACCCTCACCTCCACCTGAGCTCCAGCTACTCCCCGTTAAGAAGCTCTCCTGGGTCACTGGGTGGGGGTTAGAGGCCTGAAATTGGAAACACTGTTCAGAATATAGTTAGTGGTATAATAAGGTGAAGTTATCATTTGAGGACCTTACTCTGCTTCACATAACCAAGTTAGACACAGAATCCAGTTTTTCATGCTTGAATACTCCATACTTATTTCCTTTGAAAAGTTTGCAAAATAGCAAGCCAAAAAAAGTTCTGATAGGAAAATTCTGCTGAAAACATGCTCAGCTTTCCCACTGGGAAAAGTTAAAGAAGTGAACTGTCATGAAGGAGTCCTTCTGATACAAAGACTTGGCTGGCCCAAATGTTTTAAAAGTCTTTAGGTGTAGTGACAGCCTTTGTCCCTTGGCACAGCCACAGCCTGTGAACAAAAAAGGGCTTTTGTCCCAGAGTTAGGCCTGGAAGGGCTAATGCCCCTGGAAGTAGTGCTCAACTAAGGGGGCGAAGGATTCCTGGATATGTACCCTTGGAGGTGTGGGAGTATATTCTGCACACCCAGAATTTTCTTGCAAGACTGAGCCCCAATTACTCATGGCAGTGCCTGCTAATTGTACACCTGCACCTGACTGACCTCCTCTATCCAGTGCTTTGAGGGTCAGCATCAAAGAAATCTAAGACAGTCAACAATAGCTTCTGGAACCCTTTCAGACACACAGTCTTGATTTGTTTTTAAAATTATCATAACAGCAAAGTGATCTGACAGTGTTTTTGGAGAAAAGAGTCATCCCTATAGCACTTTGCAAAACTTAGCATGTTAATTTTGTCCTATAAATTTGGGCTGATGGTTAACTGAGGCAAAGAGTAGCTTAATAACTCGAACAGGATGATGTTACCCTGCTTCATCACAGAACTCAACACCATCCAGTCTATCAACCTTCCAAAATCATGGCCTACACATAAATCAGATGGAGGCTAACTCAAAGGTTCCTGTAATATGAGAAACTAATGTCAGTGAAAGACAAATAGAAGTACATTATCATAATCATAAATGTTTTAAAAGTTGTTAAGAGAGTGAATCTTAAAAGTTCTCATCACAAGGAGAAAAGACCCTGTAACTATGTGTGATGTCGAATGTTAGCCAGACTTACTGTGCCTATCATTTTGCAATATACACAAATATCGAATCATTGTCATATACATTAATGTATGTCAATTATACCGCAATAAATTTTTTATAAAGCAAAACACATTTATTTATGAGTATAGATCAGAGTGAAGAACAATTTGTATTAAGAACAAGTTAACTTTTTATTTAATGATCTCTTGCGACTCTGATTGTGTTCAATATACATGTTTGTTTAAGGAACATGTGTTTATCTCAGTGAGGAAGTCTCAGGTACCTTAGACAAAGACAGTTCCAGAAGTTATAATCACCATGATATACTAGCTCTGACGGGCAGAGGGTCAGGGTTTCCTTCCCAGCATTAAGCACACAGGTTGCCCAATTTGGTTTGGCTGCTCTAGGGACCATGTACTGTTGTTGAAGCCTCTTCACCTCTAGGATCCTCTTTAAAGATGGTGTGAGCCCTGGCCAGTGTACTCAGTGGTTAGAGCGTCGGCCTGCACACCAAAGGGTCATGGGTTTGATTCCTGGTCAAGGGCATGAACCTGGGTTGCAGGTTCAAACCCTGGCCCCGGTCGGGGCATGTGCGGGAGACAACCAATTGATGTGTCTTTCTCACATTGATGTTCCCTTCCCCCCTCCCTCCCTCCCCCCTCCCTCCCTCCCCCCCTCCCCTCCCCTCCCCTCCCCTTCCCTTCCCTCTCTTTCCACCCCTCCTTCCCTTCTACTTTCTCTATAAAAATCAATGGAAAAAATATCCTCAGGTGAGAATTAACAAAAAAAATTTTTTTAATATAGGAGGTGTGAACATCATCTGCACATGAGAGCGCAGAGGAGGTGTAATTCCTGGCACTCTGAAATGTCATGTGTCTCATGACAGGGAGGTGACATAATTTGACCAGAGCGCCAAAGTCTGCAAACAGCTCATATCAATCAGAGCACAAGCACCGCCCTCCATGAGCCTACTCATACCAGCAAATGCTGGGAAGCAAGCTGTACCTTCCCCCACTATAGCAAGGCAGCCCTTTCATGCCATGTACATCCTATTCCTGGCTAAGCATCTTCTGGCTCTCAGCAAATGATTTCCCAAAAGATATACAGACATGGGTCATTTTAATGAATAAAATACAAGGGATGAGCTTGCCATATCCACCTTTACAGGTTACAAAGGATACTGCCCTCAGGCAAAGATGCCACAGACTTTGGAAATGAATTTGGAGAACTGGGGAAAAGGTGTCCTCAAAAAGCCAGTGCCCTCAGAGCTGCCCCCCTCAGGTGTGTAACCACACCAGCATCTGCCCACCTACAGCTTAGCAGGCATTTCCTTGGCACAATGTGGGAGTAGCAACAGAACAATCATTCTGTCAGGAAATACCCATAATTGCAGTGATGAGAGCAGCAGCAGGTAGGAGCTGCCATCTACTGCCATCTACATGCTGCACACCCCCAGGGAGATGGGAGCTTAGTGCACTTGTCTGACTTGCAGTGATGGGGTAACCTTGGTCCTTTATCCCAGATTCCTACAAAGGGGGCTCTTCAGTTGCTGAAATTATAACCTGCAAACACATAATCCAGTCACCCAGGACAAACCCAACAGCCTCTCTGGGTTAGAGCTGATAACATGGTACAAAGTTGGATTTTCCATCATAAAGTATCAACACTCCTCAAGTATCCCCCACATGGTGCCACCAGACCAGTGAGGAGAGGTTCTTGCATGCACCAGTCTGCATGGCAGTAGATGGCAGTGTTTTAATCCTTTAGAGCCCAGTGCCTGTCCCCTCTTCTGTAACCCCATTGATGAGTGAGGACGGGGACATTCACTCAGTGTCTTTTCATCGTGGATCCTGTTTAGCATGCTGACAAAGTTACAGGAGCTGGGAAGAGCCCCTGCACAAGCCCCAGCATGAGCCTGACTTCTGGGCTGCCCCTACATCCACCCCACACCCACAAGACAAGTGTCATAAACCTAGGAACTACATGTGCACCTGTAACAACCACTGACAACCCTCCCCGTGGGGGAAAATGATCTACAAAAGCAAAACTAAATCATTCACCTCTGCAAAGTCTTTACTAATCACAGGCAGAGAGACCAATAGATCTCAAAAGCCCTTCACCAGGAACCAGTGAGGGCTATGAGGTACAAGTCTCAGGTGAAAAGGAACTTGGGGGCCAGCTAAGTAAAGAGTTCACTCCCTGGGTCCCCACAGGCACCATTAATGAGCTCCAGCTATTTGGGCCAAGACGGTTCCTCCCCTCGAAGTTGGGGCTGCTGAGGTGCCTCCTCCTCCCCAGCATCCTGCTTCTCCCTCTCGGTGTCACTCCATTTCAGAGGTGCGATCATCTTCTTGGGCCCATGAGGTGGGGGCCCGATGAGGGCCTCGATGTCCTCGTAGTTGATCACTTCCTTTTCCAGCAGGGCATTCGCCAGCTAGGAGGGACAGAGGGCAGTGTGTGAACCTTGGAGAACAAGGACACAGATGAACCTTTTGAAAGCAGAGCACAGAGAGAGGGGGCCCCTCAGCCTCCCAGGAAGGGGTGTCTGTGAGCAGGATGCCCCCAGACAGGCCACTTTCCCAGGGAAGTGGCACACACAGGCAGCTTAAGCAAAGAATCGCTCCCTGTCTCAACCTTGGCGATGATTTCCCAGCTGCAGCCTCATTAATTTTCTGCTTCCCTTCCAAATCCCTGCTTATTTTGTGCAACTTCGATTTCCTTTACCAAACAAGATGTGGGTGTCTGTATGGGGGCAGGGGGCTAAAATGCAGAACACCCTGGCTGGAACTTGAGGAGTGCTGGTGCTACAGTGTGAGCTGGGGGGACCTCACAGTTCAGGAAGGGGGCCTCTGCCTCTCTAAATACAGTCATGGAAAACATGCTGAGTGAATCCTGTGAGTGTCCTGTGCCAGCAGTCAAATGCTGCTGCTCAGTCCCCACTACAAGGAATGTTGCCACAGCCACCAGGACTGGTTTCTGTCACCCCCAAACTGGGGTCACCACTTGCTCTGTGTGGCTGCTCTAAGATATTGCTAAGCACTGTACCCCACCGATGATGTGAGTGGATCATGATCACAGGGCAAATGAGGCAGGACATCCTCAGCCCAGCACAGGGAGCCCAAGTCCTGCCCAGCAGCAGCGACAATGTACACATGTGACACCAAAGGACCTTGTTAATGGCAGTTTATGCCTCAGCAGGTTGGGAAGGCCTGACATTCTACACTGCCCACAATTCTGGGGAAGGCTAGTGCTGCTAGTAAGTGGCAACACTTGGAGGACCCCACACGCGCAACTCCCAGCTGGCAGAGCCTCACATTAATGAAACAGCCTGTCCACCAAGAGCTGCCCACCTGTACTAGGGCACTGTAACTTCACCTCTGGGGTCAAGAGGTGACCCCAAACCCAACACATAGTCTTACTGTGAGAACACCAGACCCATCCTCCTCGCACTGCCATGGCAGGCCATCAACAACAGCAAAGTGAGGAACTGTCCTAGCCAAGAGGAGCCTAAGGAGGCATGATTAAATGTCAACGTGGAGGGAAGGGGGGAAGCAGCAGGAAAAGGACATTATGGAAAAGCTAAGGAAATCTGGTTAATGTATCAATATTGGTTCACTAAGTTGTGAAAAATACAACATATTAGTGGAAGATGTTGAGAGAGAGAACTGGGAGTGGGGTATAAGGGAACTCTCTCTACTATATTTGTCACTTTTCTGTAAATCTACAACTATTCTAAACTTTAAAACTGATTTTTAAATTTTCAGGAAAAATTTGAGTAGAAAAAAAATAAACAAAATTTACCAAACAATAATTGCTTCTACTTTGAAGGAACTGGCTTAACACTGACATGTTCATAATAAAATGCTAAAAAGAATGGACAATATTAGGTTTCAGCTGAGCTGGGTGCAACATGTATTTGGTATGTTGTTTTCTAAATTTCTGTGTTCATTTGAGCCCTGGCCAGGGTAGCTCAGTTGGTTAGAGCATCATCCAGATATACCAAGGTTGAAGATTCAATCCCCAGTCAGGGCACGTATAAGAATCAACCAATGATGCATAAATAAGTGGAACAACAAATGGATGTTTCTCTCCCCCCACCTTCCAGCCCCCTCTCGCTAAAAATCAATTTCAAAAAGTTAAAAAAGAAAGTTTTGTGCTCATTTGAAGTATTCCATAAAAGGGTGAGCAGCCGCGTCAGCACAGCGTAGTGTCAGCACCCACACACACAACTTCTGGAGAGACAGGCAGATGCCTGCAGGTCAGAGAGCACCGTCTCACCGCCTGCAGCTTGTCCAGATTGTCCTGCAGCACCTTCTCAGTGTGCCTATAGGCCTTAGCCACCAGCATTCGAGCTTCCTGCAAATGAGAGGAGATCTGTAATGAGAATAGCTGACCACGATTCACAGTGTCATCTATAGGGTGGTTCTGACACCGAAGTACACCAAAGAAACACAGCCTTTTGTGTCTCACAATGACCAGGACAGCTCAGCTGCCAACAGTTTCAGGCCCCCATCCCACCCCTGGGAATGCCCTAGGTCAGGATGCTTGCCCACAGAAGTGACTCACACCTGGAGATGCCCCACCGTCTCCTGGAGATCAAGGACCCTGCATCTGTCCTCCATGCCCACAGCTGCCTCATGCTCATGTACCAGGCCAACTAGAGCTGCCCCACATGGGCTGGACATTGTCCTGGCCCAGTCCCCTGTGGACAATGCAGCATGTCCCTGCTGGCCACAGGGACCACTGACACTGGCTCTGTCATTGGATGCATTTATTTGATATTCTTCCCAGTTTCCCATCATCTACAGTTTCATCAGGAGCCACACAGGTCCTTATCTAAGAACACACACTCAGCAGGTCAGAGTGACAACAGAAGCCAGGAGGAACAGCCACAATGTGGGGGTTCCTGGACAGGGCACAGTGAGAGGCCTCCTCTGAATACAGAGACCTGCCCCCTACTACCACTGTGGGGTGGGATGGAGCAGGGGCTGGTGCAAGGTGTAGCAGTGAGGGCTATGCACTTACGTGGTCCATCATCTGTTGGAGGCCCTGGCTGAAGGGTCGCCGTCCAATGCCTGCAAGGCCCTCCTGAGCCTCAGGGAAGGAGACAGGCCCAATGCTGGGTGCCATCCCAAACTGCTTCACCATGGAGTAGGCAATACGAGTGACCTTCCTCAGGTCATCCTGCGCCCCTGGAGTGTGGGGTCAAGAAAAGGGTTCTTTGCTGGGGGTGCAAAGTCAGAGCACCCTGGGGACCCCACTGGCAAACACCTGGGCCTGACAGCAGATATAGAGTCCCCAGGGGACAACTGTATCCTGTTACTGTTCCTTAAAAAAGAGAGACTCAAAACTTTTAAAAATGCTCTTTTATCTAAAAAATTACTCTGGCCCTGGCGAGGTAGCTCAGTTGTTTAGAGCGTCATCCTGACATGCCAAGGTTATGGGTTCAATCCCCGGTTGGGGCTCATATAAGAATCAACCAATGACTGCAATGCATAAATAAGTGGAACAACAAATCGATGTCTGTCTCTGTCTCCCTCTCCAGCCCCCCTTGTTCTCTCTCAAAGCAATAAATAAAAATTTTAAAAATAAGAAGCTAGTCGGGGTGCCTATTTGCATTCACTTCACCAGCAGTTCTCCAGCACGAGTCCAGGTGTGCACAAGGAACACTTGTCAACACTGAACCCAAAGTCTGGGATCAAGCAGGACAAGTCTCCTGCCTGCTCTCTGGCCATCCCGGTGAAATGACAGCTTGAGAACAGTGAAGTTGCTTGAATTACCAATAATTAACCAGTTAAATGCATTTATAGTCTACATGTTTTTGCAACAAATTATTTTAAAAGTCTTGCTTAGTTTCAAATCTCCTTTGACCACAGCTCATCTTTTAAAAAACACTTAATGAAATTCAAAGTATGTTTGCATCCTACTACTCAAATCCTTTTATCAGATTTACTCCCCCCAGCCTGCCCCCATGCAGAGGGATAATGGATGTAAAAGCACTGTGAGAAGTGCAGACCCTGCAGGGCCAGCTCCTCACCAGAAGTGACTTTGTTGAAGGAGATGGCCTCTGACACGCGGCCACCCAGGGCCATGCACATCCGCTCAAACAGCTGCTCCTTGGTGAAGAGGTGCTGATCTCTTGGGAGCATCTGAGCAAAGCCTAGTGCAGCATTTGTCCGAGGCGTGATGGAGACCTGCAGAACGTCAGGTGGCCCAAGTTAGGGCAGGATGTGGGCTTTAAAGATGAAGGTGGGAAATGTGAGATCTTTAATCAGAGGGCTTTACAGCCATCAAGCAAATCTGCACTATCCCTATTTAATAATAATAAGATACTATTATTAACGAGAAGGTTCACACACTGTGGGTGGTCTTCCTTGCACATTACTAGGTATATGTGAAGTGAAGAAGCACCAAGACAGGAGCTCTTAGGTGAACCAACCAGGAAGTGCAGGACCAACGCCACCAAGGACCGCCCCCACCATGGCCCCCTGACCAAGAGGTTATGTGGGGACATGGAAACTATCCTTGCCTTAGCCTCACCCCAGAGCCCAGCACCAGGTGTTTGTACAGCTCCAGCAGGACAAGGCCTGCTCCTGAGCAACAAGGAGAGACTTGGGCTGCAGGTGCCATTTCTGAGGGTTATGGCAGCAAGAGAACCACCTCACAGTGCCCTGAGAATCAGAAAGGGAAACTTAAAATCTAACACTAAAGTAAACTACAATTTAAAAGGCTAGAAATAACAACCAAACAGCAATGGGAACTTCATCTTTCCCTAGCAAAGTATGAGCCTCATGACAGAGGTTTTCTCATTATAACTGATTTATGACTTTCAGCCATCAAGTAAAGCAAAAATTCTGAGAAGAGGAACTTTTAAATTGTGATGTTGCCCAGCCGGGCATGGCTCAGCGGTTGAGCGTCGACCTAGGATCCAGGAGATCAGGGTTTGATTCTTGGTCAGGGCACATGCCCGGGTTGCGGGCTGCAGCCGATCAATGACACTCTCATCATTGATGTTTCTATCTCTCTCTCTCCCTCTCCCTTCCTCTCTCTGAAATCAATAAAGATAGCCCGGCCAGGTGTGGCTCAGGGGTTGAGCGTCCACCTAGGATCCAGGCAATCAGGGTTTGATTCCCGGTCAGGGCACATTCCCGGGTTATGGGCTCAATCAATGATTCTTTCATCATTGATGTTTCTATCTCTCTTTTTCCCTCTCCTTTCCTCTCTCTGAAATCAATAAAGATATAGTAAAGAAAAAGATATATTTTAAAAAAATAGTGATATTTACTTCACTGTGGATTTTTCTGCATTAATATTTATTTTGTTGATATTGCATTAAAATATTTATCTTGACTACTGAATGTTTTAGTGTTCCATAAATATCACACCCTAAATGACTGTTCCACCTGCCTTACCCTGTGCCCAGTCCCAATCACCTACATAAGCGACTGCTGCATCCCCTTATGTCTGTCACAAAACACTAGATTCAGGCCTCTTATGAGCATATGAAAGGAACTGGCCTATTCAACAGGACATAATTAAACAACCCAGACTAGCAATCTACTTTGTGGCCCCAGCCGGGTAGCTCAGTTGCTTAGAGCATCGACCCGACATGTTCTAGTCCTGATCAGGGCACATTCAAGAAGCAACCAATAATGCATAAGTAAGTGGAGCAATAAATCGATGTTTCTCTTTCTCTCAAATCAGTAAATAACAACAAAAAAACAAAAAGCAATCTACTTTGCTACACTACCACTGATTGTCAGACATTAAACACTAACATACATGCCCCAGCCAGTTTGGCTCAGTGGTTAGAGCATCGGTCCTGGGACTGAAGGGTCCCAGGTTCGATTCCAGCCAAGAGCACATACCTCAGTTGCAGGTTCAATCCCCGGCCCTGGTTTAGGTACCTGTGGGAGGCAACCAGTCCATGTATCTTTCTCACACTGATGTTTCTCTTTCTTTCTCTCCCCCACACCCACCTTCCACTCTCTCTGAAAAGCAATGGAAAAAATATCCTTGGGTGGGGATTGAAAACAAAACAAATCACTAACAAATCACCAGGCTGCCAACTGCTACACTGTTCCCATGTTTAGGCCTTAGGGAAGGCGATGCAGCTCCTTCCCAGCTGGTGAAATCAAACCATCTGCATGGGCTCCCAGTGGCCCCACTGGCTCTGGTGGGGGGTACAATTACAACCCATGCCCTCACCTTTACGGACTGGACACCTGCATCTCAAACATTTACATTTTCCTTAATGGTCATTTAAGGATCTCATGGTCACGAATCCACGTATTTTGGGGCAACTATGATATTACCATTTGATACAAATAAATTTTCATCAAACTCACAAATGTCTACAAGAGTAGTGTTTTTTAAAAAGTGTGGCCTGGCCGGGCGTGGCTCAGCGGTTCAGCGTTGACCTAGGATCCAGGCAATCGGGGTTCGATCCCTGGTCAGGGCACATGAACGAGTTGCGGGCTAGACAGCTGATCAATGACTCTCTCATCATTGATGTTTCTATCTCACTTGCTCCCTCTCCTTTCCTGTCTCTTAAATCAATAAAAATATATTTAAAAAAAAAAAAAAAAAGTGTACTAAACTCATTTCTTTTTAAAGATTAGGAATCATTAGGTCAACGTATTTTAGAGCTGGCAGTTCTTAATTCCAAGACTGACTACAGATGGGAAGCAAGACCCAAAATAATCATGTGGCTTTCAAATGGTCATGCCCATAACTGGACCCAACTGGTTTAGATGTAAGACCTCATCCGGCCCTAGCTTCCCAGATGAGGGATCCTGCATAGTCACCTTCCACCTGTTCCCAGGTTGACCACAGGCTGTGCTTTCTCTTCACCAAGCACAAACACGTGGTGCTCCCACAGTCAGCTTTGTTCAAGGGCCCCATCCTCTAAGACCCCAGACACCTTACCTTCATCACAGCCTCCGTGTGCTCCAGCAGCCAGCCAACCAAAGCGTGGCCTGACTCATGAAACGCAACCACCTTCTGCTCTTCCTTGGAGAGGATCTTGCTCTTTTTGGCCGTCCCTGAAAGAATGCCCAGGCCTCTGAGTTCAGGCCCACCAATAATCCTATGTAAGCATACAGGAACCTTCCTTGCTCGGCCTTGAAAGTTTTTTACCACGCTGTTAAGGCGAGATCCTCAAGGGATGGTCACCGCCTGTGTTTCTGCCCCAAGCTGACCCCATGCACGACTATTCCTCACCATTACTCCAATTCGAAGGGAAACTCATTAGGTATGAGAGGTGCTGGAGGGGCCATGTTTGTCACCCTTCCACAAATGGTGGAAAAATTCAAACAGCTCCTGCAGGCTTTGTGGGTGGAGCTGCAGGGCTTACAGGAACTTAGTGTGGGGTCCACTCCAAAGTTCCAGGTTTCTTGTTGGCTCTTCTCCCAAAACTAGAAGGGGTAACTGCAGCCCCAGTGACTCTACAGCTCTTTCACCCTTAGAGTTGACGACCTCCTGCCTTGGTGACTTTACCTTACATTTCACCTGTTCAAATTACTGATAAGGTTTCACTCACTGTCCCAAATTTTCCAAACACCAACTTTCCATTTTATGCAACTTGAACAAGCTCTAGGTTCAGGGTATTTACTATACCATGCTACTAGGATCATCCACCACATTTGCCATAAGGTTATAAATTCTTCTAAGATGCGTTGGCTGTGGCAGATGAATCATTTCAACCAGAGCTGATTTTATGAGCCTCTAAACATGAGATCACAGCCTCACAAATGGGCTTTACCTAGACACAAACGTGTTCCAGCTCAGGCAGTCCCCACCAAAGTAAGGACAAGGGAGCTTGTCTTGTTCTAAGCACCGCATACATGGAGAGGGGCATGTACCAGGAATAGTATTGTTAGTATTTTCCTTGGTCTTTCCTGCTTTGATATTACTGTAAGTTTATCAATTTCCATGTAAAAATAAATGACTTATGCAAAACCAAAATTTATAGTAAGAAACAACAATTACAGTTCCTTCTATCCACACAAGTTCACCCCTCTCCCAAGCTGCAGCCTAGGCACCTAGTGGAATTTGTCCTAGATTTTAACTCAGACTGAGGGTGATGGGAACGTACTTCTCATAGGGACATTTATGACCGAGAGCTCAATACCTACACACAGGGCCCATGCTTCTCAAAGATCTGTAGGAAGGACCAGTTTCCCTGTTTTAAATTTTTAGCATCTGGGACAGCACTTTTGTTCTGAACCCTGTTCAGGAACAAGATGCACTACTCATGTCTGGATATTGCCCATGGAGTTACGAAAGCTTCTAGGTGCTCTCTCTCAGCTTCAGTCCTGCTCTCCTCTTAGAAGTCCACTGATCCCACTTTGAGCGGTAATGGCTAAGCACTGACAGAAGCACCCAGCCCCTCACTACGCAAACACCTCTCCCATTCTTGTCCCAAGTATAGCACAGGAGCTTCAGCAGAGATGGAGCTGACCGGGAGAGCACAGCCCTCAGCCGACATTCCCCTTGGGCATCAGCAGTGCAGACCCCGGATGACATGCACAGTGGACTGTCCATTTGCAGCTGGCTCTCAGGCACCACAAGAGGGCTAATGGGCTGAGCCCCACTCACATGAGGGTCTTCAAGATCCTTTTATATTTCTATTTGAAAAGTGTCTGCTCTTAAGCAAATTTGCAGTGTTTTAAGTCATACTGTCGAGACCTGACTTATAAAAAATAGAAATACTTCACGCATTTTCCTCTCGTCCAATGATTCCTTGCTGATAAGGTTCACCATGTGACATCTAAACCTGACTTGCCCCCTCCATCCCACCCTCCGAGTTCACTTTTGGAATTCATGCCTCATACCCGCAATGACACGCTCCACAGCGTACTCAAAGTTAAACGTGTGAACAGACGTGTGCCCTTCCCGTGCAGCGTGCAGAGCAGCCTCGTTACAGATGTTGGCGATGTCAGCACCTGTGAGCAAAACAGGGGATGGCAGGGGTGTTGGCTCTGCTCCCTCCGGGATTGAGAGGAGGAAAGGGAAGGATGATCGCATAAACAGATGAAGGGGGTCAAGGGGCGAAGGCGTGGTGGGGGCGAGCACCAGTGCTCCGGCTCTATCAGACCCAAGGAACCCCCTCTTCACATCCACTCGAACACCTTTCAGTCTTTCTGCCTTCACCACTGCTTTACTACATAGCTGTTATCAGCACACTTCCATGTACCATGTGGTGCTTTATTCCACCTAATATAATAACTCATGTGTACACTGATGGATAGGAAATTTGCCCTGGCCAGGGGGCTCAGTTACTTGGAGCATCGTCTTATACACCAAAAGGATGAAGGTTCGATTCCCAGTCAGGGCACATACCAAGGTTGTGGGTTTGACCCCTGGTCCAGGGAGCAAATGGGAGGCAACAGATAGATATTTCTCTCTCACATCGATGTTTCTCTGCCTCTGCCCCTTCCTCTCGCTCTAAAAATCAAAAAAAGTATCCGTGAGAATTAAAAACAACAGATAGCCTGACTGATGTGGCTCAGTTGGATGAACGCTGTATCACACACCAAGAGGTGACCAGTTTGATTCCCAGTCAGGGCACATGCCCAGGTTGCGGGCTCCATCCCCAGTAGGGGGTGTGCAGGAGGAAGCAGGTTGATGTTTCTATCTCTCCCGCTCTCTTCCTCTCTATCTAAAATCAATAAAAAAGAAAACGTATTAAAAAACAAAATAAAAATTAATGGGGTTTCCTGCCAAAAAAATTAAAAATTAAAAATTAAAGGTTGTCTAGTATCCAAAAGATTCTAGTTAAGGACATTAAAAAAAAAAATCGAAAGAAAAAATGTACATTGCCCTTTATATATGGGAAAAATAATTTTGTTTCATTAAAATTTTATGAGTTTATTTAGGCCAAACTGATGACAACTACCAGGAAGCAAAAACTCAACCGACTGAAAAAATGCTTCCCCCAAAATCTTGATTTGTAATGCCTGTGTTTATGAATTAAAACAGACCGTGAGGGAGGGCAGTGGTACACCTGGGCAGTGACAAGGCTTAGCCATGGCAGCACCTGGTGGGAGGAGCAGAATCTCATGATCCAAGATGGACAGGAACAGTAGAGCCTGTGTGGAGAGCCCTAAAGGCAGAAGTTCTAGGACTGCCCATAGTGGGGACACAGACATGGGGCAGTCTAAATGCAGGCGACAGAACCAGTGTTGGGTTTTCCACCAGTGGGGGAGGAAAAGTAAAGGGCTGTGCAGTTCTTCTATCTCCTGCCTGCTCTGTGTGCACAACCTCCCTCCCAACCAGGCTGTCCTGCCCAGAGGAGGGGAAGGAGGGCAGCTGGGGGAGGCCTGCACTAGTGTGTGCATGCAGGAAAGACCACCTGCCCTCTGCCCTCAGGACCAAGAACCAGTTCCCATACCGCTGAACCCCGGTGTGAGCTCCGCCAGACGCTGTGAGTAAAAGCTGCTGGCCTGGGTCAGCTTCAGGCTCTTCAGGTGCTGCTCGAATATCTCCCGCCTTTCCTACCAAAGACAGGGGAGGAGACACAAGTGTGGGCCAGCACGTCTGCCTACGTGGTAGACAGGAGCCACTTGAGAGGCACGCTCCAGAGTTTCTTCAACATTAGTCATGACCATAGTTTGTGAAAACAATTTAGAGTTGCAAGCAGCATTGCAAAATGAAAAGGAAAAAAAGGAAACAGAATAGAAAATAAAGGGCATCAAAATAACAAAGTCATTTTTTAGAACCTTGGATTCACGTACATCCTGATGTGTAAACGTTTCCTACAGTCAGGGAGAGGGACAGCCACGCCTCCAGAAGCCATGTCAGAGGGCAGCCTCACTCCATTTCTTACATGAAGCAGCAGTTTGAGAGGAGAACCCAGAATGAGCACTAGGTGTGCACAAACCACAGCCCTGTGCCCCCACATGTTACCTACAGGAACAGTAACCAACTAGCCAACCGTTAGGTTCACCCTCCAAACCCTGTCCCTACCCATGGTGGTCTCCATCACACACATGATCCTTTTATCACTACACACTGGGTTCCTGCTCCCTCAGGGGCCACCACAAAGGCCTGGCCACCCAGAGGTGGACATCCAACCAGAGGACCAAGATGAAGGAGGCTGGTGGGGCCGAGAGGCCACTAGGTCTTCCACCCCCTTCCAACCTGCTTTCAGGGCAGCTGCACAGCTCATGCTCCACAACTATGTGACAGCAAGGACTTGAGCTGGTCAGGATGAGAATTCTGAGGCTCTCCAAAAAACATGCTACAAAACTCAACTGAGCCCAGTCCATTCAACCCTAGATACTTAAGGATAAAGGGAAAAACAATGCGGGTAAACAAAAAACAAGCTGCAAAACGATGAGAAGAGCGGTGAGCCACAGAAAGTCTGGACAGACAAGCACCAGAGGTAAGCAGCAGCTGCATCTGGGCCAAGGAGGGCATCCAGAGGCCACACAGACCTGCAGTGTGGGGAGGTCGATGAAGACATGTCGGTCCAGTCGGCCTGGCCTCAGCAGAGCATTGTCCAAAATGTCAGCTCGATTGGTGGATGCCAGGACGATGACATGGTCGGTGGTGCCCATTCCTGAGGGACAGACAGCAGCCTTTATGGTGGAGACCCCCATTACTGTGGGCTTCCCCATAGGGTTCAAGACACAGGGCAGGAGAGATATCTTTCCAGAGTCCCTGAGAGAGGACTACAAACACTGACCCAGGATTGATCCTTCCGAGAGCTTTCTACCAAGATCACCGTGAGAGCAAGAACCCGCCAGTTTTACTTCCCCCTGATGGGAACCTGGGCTCTGCTATCCACGGCGATCCTCTAAGTCTACACAGCACCCCTGGAGGGACCTGGGAGCAAGGGCCCTCCTCTTATGCTTCATCACTGCATTTCCTTGAGCCACAGTGACCACCACAGGGACATCTGAGACTTTCTACCTCTAACACCTGGTCTGAAGGCCTGGGTTTTCTGCCCCAGGTTTCTCACAGGAGAATCTAAAAGTCCAGAAATCATCCCAATGACCAGAAACCATCCCAATGAATGGCCCAGATCTGCAACTGCAAAAACATCCTTATGAAGCAATCGGGGATATTAGATGGTATGAATTTATTTTCAATTTAAGTTATATGATGTTTCTCTGAATGTAGAGAAATACATTTGGAGTATGTAAGGTTTAGAACTTTGTATGGACCCCTTGCTCCAGGGCCTGGTCATATGGACCACAGGGTGTAGACCTCCTAGGGTTTTGTTTTTGAAATTTTATGTTTTGATGGCCCTGGCTGGGTAGCTCAGTTGGTTAGAGTATAATCCTGATTTGCCTAGGTTGCAGGTTCAATCTCGGGTCAGGGCACATACAAGAATCAACCAGTGAATGCATAAATGAGTAAAACAACAAACTGATGTCTCTCACTCCCTTCCTCTCTGAAATAAATTTTTTAAAAAAAGGAACTTCACGGCTTAAACAAGTATTAATGTAAAATGGGTCCTAGATTAAAATGGAAAAGGCCAGCCTGGCTGGAGTGGCTCAGTTAGTTAAGCATTATTCCATGAACCACGAGGTCACTGGTTCAATTCCTGGTCAGGGCACATGCCTGGATTTCAAGCTTAATCCTCGGTACGGGGTGTGCGGGAAGCAGCCAATCAATGTTCCTCTCTCACATCAAAGTTTCTCTCTCTCTAAAATAAGATAAAAAATGGAAAAGGCCACATGCACAGTAGGGGTTTCTAAGGACTCCATGGAGGATCAGAGCTTACGTCCTCCCACACTTTGTAACACAGAGGTTCGGACAAACACATCCCTCACACAGGGCACTTAGTGCAAAGCCTTCTTTCTGGCAATCAAACTGTAAAAAGGGGGACTGCCTGCCCGGCTGGCATGGCTCAGCAGTTGAGCATTGACCTGTGATCCAGGAAATCACAGTTTGATTCCCGGTCAGGGCATCAAGCTGCAAGTGACTGTCTGCAGTTTGCTCAGCTGGGCCCAGCGCTCTTAGATGCAGGTGCCATTCCCACATGGTCTGGCGGTTCTGCAGGGCCTACTCTGCCTGACCCATGAGCTAGGGACTTCTCTTCCTCTGAGCTTTTCCCACGACCAGCACAGCATCTGCTCTGCGCTCTGTACTTCAGTGAATAGACACTGCTCTTCCCCAAGGAGTAACAAAGACTCTTCAGACACAGCTGAAGGGCTGAGAATGACCAGTTGTGTCTGTGCACACAGAGGCTTGTTTGCTACTCGCCTAGCCCAACAAGAGGCCTTCAGTCAGGGATTCTGGGCATGAGTAAATCCTAGGGCGGAAGCAGCTCTTTTCATGGCAGCACAGAGAGGTTCAGCTCAGAGGAAGATGCCATCTGGTAAATGCTTCCTGGTGGGCTAAATGCTTCCTGGTGGGCTCAAGCCTTCCCAAAAAGGTGGTCTCTGTCTTCAGTGCAAAAAGCAATAAGGGACAGATGTGCAGTGCCTCCATGGCTCAGTCACAGTGAGAGCCAGTGGGAGTCCCTTCATAATCATCAGGAATGATGCTGTCACACTCAGAAGGGTGCAGAACCACAGGTGAGGTCATGAACTTTAACTTCATTGTAACATCAGAAAACCATGGTTTAGAGAAGGACTGGTGTGAATCCTGCAGCATCCTTCCACAGTCCAAGAGCACGCGGGGGTCCAAGACTTGGACAGTGATCTGACAAACGTGGACATCACTGCATCCAGCAGGGTGGTGGGACTTGATGACAAAGTTTGGACAGTAATAATTATCTGACGACTTTCAAAAGACTTCTCCCCTTTGTCCATTCAATATCACAAAGGTTAGTCATTATTTTAAAGAGACAACCAGAAGCTACAGTTAAAATCTGGCACTTCTGGCCCTGGCCGGTGTGGCTCAATTGAGACTGAGAGGCACCATCCCATGCACCAAAAGGTTGCTGGGCCCATTCCCAGTGAGGGCACATCCCCGGATCGATCCCAGTAAAGGGTGTGCAGGAGGCAGCCGATTAATCTTGCACTCTCACATCAATGTTGCTCTCTCTCTCTCCCTCTCCCTTCCTCTCGCTCTAAAAATGAATACAAATATTTTTTAAAAAAACAAAATCTGGCACTGCTGACAGCAGAGTCATCACATACACAGTGCTGGGTCTCAGGATGGTCTGTCACAGCTGTCAGCAGACCTCAGGCTCCCACACCCTCAGCCCTGGCCCATCTCCACCAACTGCCCACCTGACCCATCAATAGCCAGGACCTGAGAGGTCTTTCAGATTCCTTCAGGACTAGAAAACCACCTCTGGAATAATCAAAGCCACACTGAAGATGAAACACCACTAAGAGATCATGGAAAACTGTTCAAAAGAGAAGCAATTCCATATGTTTCTTAAAAGTTGGAGACCCAGAGAGTAACTTAATTTTTTATTTTATTTTTATTGATCTGAGAGAGGGATAGGAGAGGGAAGAAAGGGAGGAGAGAGAGAGAGGCCTCAATTTGTGGTTCCACTTATTTATGCATTCATTTGTTGATTTTTTAAATGTTTTTATTAATTTTAGAGAGAGCAGAAGGGAGAGGGAAAAAGAGAGAAACACCAATATGTGAGAAAAACACTGACCGGTTGCCTCCCATACCGCAATCAGGGACTGAACCAGCAACCTGGGCATGTGGCCTGACCAGGAATCAAACCGGTGACCTTTTGGTGCACAGGAAGATGCTCAACGAATTGAGCCACACTGTCCAGGGATATTGGTTGATTCTTGTACATGCCCTGACTGGGGGATCAAACCAGCAACCTTGGAGTTTCAGGATGGAGCTCTAACCAACCGAGCTACCTGGCCAGGGCAGAGGGTAACTTTTTAAACTATAAAATAGTGCCTCACTTGAAAAGGTCTCAATCGCCACAGCTGGGCACTGGGTGGAGGAACAGTCAGAGTGGTTCTTGCACATATGACCCCAGGGTAAGGGTCACTGGAACCTGGCCTAGAAAGTACATTTCTGAGTGTGTGTCTCTCAACAGCTCGCTCTACTTACATCTGTAAAGACACTGAGGTTTTGGAAAATTCCTTCTCAGGAAAGCTTGCTGTTCATGTGGAAGGTAGCTCTTTAGCTCTTGTTTGTGCCATAAATAGTCCCTGAGTAAATACTGATGGACAACTGGATGGAAGACAAAGAGGGGATGCAGGAGGTCTGCAAGGCAGCTCCAAGGGGAACCATGCTTACAGTGTAACAACGCACCCCTTTCCTCAGCTTTGTTAGAAATTATACCTTGATTTTAAAACCAGAGAGCTTACAGAGCTTACAAAATGTTTCCATATGCATCAGTCCATCTGACCTGCTCAATAATGTGTGAGAACAGGCCTCACCATGCCCACTGGAGGCCATCTCAGTCAGAATCTCAGCACCAGAGACGAGGCACTAGTGATGCCATGTGCAGTGAGGAACACCAAGACTGCTATGTTGTTCCTGCCAAAAATGCTCAATTCAACCTGAGAACACAGCACAGCATCACAGTGGGGACATCCTTTAATGGAACTGGTCTATTAAAGTGTCATTGTTGCCCTAGCCAGGGTGGTTCAGTTGGTTGAGTGTTGTTCCATGCACCAAAAAGTCACCGGTTCAATTCTTGGTCAGGGCACATGCCCAGGTGGTGGGTCTCGTATTGATGTTTCTCTCTCCCTCTCCCTTCTTCTGTCTCTAAAATCAGTAAAAAACATTAAGAAACAATAATAATAATATATAAATAGAGTGTCATGATCACACACAAAAAAAGAGACAGAACCAGTCCCAGGCTAGAAGAGACCAAAGAGACAGGACAACTAAATATGACGTGTTGGCGCACTGGCTCTTGGACCAAAAAAGGCACATCCATGGACTGAGAGGCGACCTTTGTGGACACCTAGATTCCAGTCACAGACATGTCAGCCTTTGAAAGCTTGAGGGAAGGTATAAAGGAACTCTTCTGACTGCTTCTACAATGCTTTTATAAGTCTGGAATTACTTCAAAATGAGAGGTTAAAAAAAAGTTTCGCCCTTAAGTCACGTACAATCAAACTCAACTGTCCATATGCTAAATAACAGATATACAATCCAAATAGTAAGATCACTTTAAAAGGGAAAATACACAAACAAACAATTCTCTTAGAACCAAAAATACATTGAGAAAAAAGTGTCTCCCTCATCTACAATAGCTAAAATAAACTAGGATTCTGATGAAAATAAAGCTGAAAATGGATCTTACACAGCTGGGACATGAAGAGATATCTGTGTGCCCGTGTTCACAGCAGCATTACACACAATAGTCAAAGTGTCCACCAAAAGATGAATGGATAAACAAAACACAGTCTATCTATACAAGGGGTATTATTCAGTCTTTAAAAGGAAGGAAATTCTAACACATGCAACAACATGGATGAACCTTGAGGACATTATGCTCAGCGAAATAAGCCAGTCACAACAGGATAAATACTGTATGACTCCATTTATACAAAGTCCCTAGAATAGTCCAATTCACAGACAGAAAGTAGAAGGGTGGATGCCAGGGACTGGAGAGTTAGTGTTTAATGGGGACATAGTTTCAGTTTGGGATGAGAAAGTTCTGGAGATGGGTGGTGGTGATGGCTGCCCAACAATAAGAATGTACTTAATGCTACTGAACTGTACATTGAAAAAATGGTTAAAATGGTAAATTTTATGTTATATGAATACTTCACCACAATAAAAATAAATATACCATATCTATACACACAAACACAAAAAGAGGATCTTAACAAAGTAACTCAAAAGAAAGTAATTCCATGTCACCTTTACTGGGTCATTCCCATTAAAAAAAAGAAAAGGAAAAGAGTTGTGCGGAAGCCAGTCCAGAGGTCATTTTCAAGGGTGGCAAACACAGAACCTCCCTCTACGCAACAGACACATCAGCTTCCATGAACGTGCTGCTCCACCCTCCAGCGGTCGCCCTTCAACTGGGACAGCATATAGACACACACTACAACACAATCAACTAGGTGCATTCAAGACTGAAAAGCATTGCTGCGGCCTCACCCGCCGATTGTATTCCCAGTTTTTCTTTCTTTCTTTACTATCCCCTTGACTTTTTAAAACTAAAAGCTGTGTTTCTTGAGTGCAGCAAGATGATGAACAGCTCTTAAACTGACCTTGTTCCTAGTTATGATCTGCTAAACAATGATTCTCTACATGCTGATCTTGCCTCGCCTACAGCAGGTGGGACGGTAGAGACACAGTACAGACCAATGGTTGGAGAAAAATGAAATGCCTGCTAGCATAGGAGTAAGGTTCTGGAACAATGAACCTAAGCAGCACGATCTACATAGAAAACGACTGTTCTGGAAGAGCTGAAAACCCTCCTCCTCGTGCAGAGGCAACCGGGGAGGGTGCTCACCGTCCATTTCCACCAGTAGCTGGTTGAGAGTCTGCTCCTCCTCTGTGTTGGAGAAGCCAGACATGGTGGTGGAGCGCTTCTTGCCCACGGCGTCGATCTCATCAATGTAGACGATGCAGGGGGCCCGGGCGCGGGCCTCCTTGAAGAGGCTCCGCACGCGGGCAGCGCCGAGGCCTGAGGGGACACAGAGGACCAGGAAGCAGACAAGTAATGGGAGATGAACCCTACCCTTGGGCCAGGGGCTAGAGCTGCTCAGTAAGGATGAAATCTGAGCAAGCGTCCACTCATGCAAGCAAAACCAGGCCCCATCCGAGCAGAGGTCAACCTAGAGGATGTTCACCCTCCTGGGACCACAAGTGGAAGCAGCTTCAAAGATATCACCCAATTCTCTACATAAACACAATGCTTCCCAAAAGTCAGGTTTTGTTTTTCCTTCTCTATTCCCCCCATTTCCTCATTAATTCAGCCACCTGAGGGAGAACGCGTGAAAGAAGGGCCATCCTGAACAATGGTCAGGCGAGTTTGTCTGCAGCCACCCAAGCAATGCCTACCTCCAATGACCTCCACAAACTCTGAGCCGGCCATTGCCAAGAAGGGCACCTGGGCCTCCGTCGCCACAGCCTTGGCCAGCAGTGTCTTCCCACAGCCGGGGGGGCCAAGCAAAAGTGCACCCTTTGGGACTTTGGCACCAAGCTGAAGGAAGCGCTCTGGGCTCTAGAAAGCAGCAGATAATGTGACACTAACTACATGCTTTTCAAACATAATTTTCAAGAAATGAATCCCCTGAAGGTCAATTCATGTACTGACATGAAGCAGCTATGGTGCCCATGGTTCTGGGAAAAGCCAGTGTCCCAGAGGCTTTGAGTCCAATCAGTGGTTGACTATCAGCCCTTCTGCTGGTCAACAACTGTGCATTTAGCCTGTGCTGCCAGTTTAACAGGCACCAGCATGTGTGGCACACGTATTCCCTACCTTAGCACAGAGAGCTCACCACGCAGCACACACATCTGATTAATGTAGTTCTCCCCTCTGGGAGAGTGTTCATGCCCATCTCCTCTCAGCAGAGGGGCCAGGAAGGTGGGGCCAAGGTGTGCTTACCTTCAGATAATCCACAAACTCTTTGACCTCCAGTTTGGCTTCATGCATTCCTGCCACATCTTTGAAGCTGACTCCCTTCCCCATCTTGCCATCCACAATTGTGAAACGAGCCATTTTGAGCTGGTTCTAGACACAAAAAACAAAGGGCAGGGCGCTGTGTACTCTCAGAGCTAGAAGATGAGAGCCTTGGTGCTGGCTCTGTTTGTCCTGCCCCTGCATCCCCACCTCCTCACTTCTGGAGGATGTCATGGATGCTCCTCCCACCACCCAGAAGGACCAACCCACACCCTTTCCACTTGTGCAGGCAGATGGCAGTTAAGGTCGCATTTCAGACACACAAGGAGAAATGTTTATTTTGCATCATAAACAGTAAGAAAGCTGTCTAGCATCTATCAATTTGCCTTAAAAAATAAAACCAAAACTCCTCCACACAAACTAGGTAATTTAACAATGTCTTTTGCATAAACTATCTTATATTCTATGTGAATTTTACCACTGCTGCGCATTTCTGATTGTAAAAGTAATGTAAATACAGATGATGTATTATAGAATTGTACACCTGAAACCTATATAATTTTATTAACCAATGTCACCCCAATAAATTCAATAAAAAATTTTAAAAAGTAATGTAATAACACTCATCTAGGAAGTTTTGGTAAAAATGTTAATTGGTAAATTTCTGAAGAGCAATCTGGCAGGATAGCTAAAGGTCTTAGAGAGGTGCATAAATGTCGGCCAATCTACTTTTAGGAAGGCACACAAGACAAATACTTAGAAAGGCACTCAAATGATGCATGTGCATAGAAGTCATCACAGTATCCTTTGAATACAACAATAAAAATAAACGGCCAAAAATACACAAGAATTATCAAATTGGTTGAGTAAAATATGGTACAACCCCACAAGACACCATGCTGCCATTAAAAGCAAGGGTGTTAAGTCTTAAGCTACAGACATAGGAATAGGGTCCTAGTCTAAGAGGAAACTAGGAGGTAATAACACTGCATCTGTTACAGGGCACCTTCTGCTCCCCCTGTCAAAGTTCCCAGCATGGAAGCAGGAGATGCCCTCTGCAGACTTGGTCACACCTCCCTCTGCTAATGTGGCTAATTGGCCACATACAACCTGATAGGATGGGGAAGTGCATGTTATGCCAAATGCCACAACAACAGAATATTTTTAAAGTGTATTGTAGATGTTCTTTTAAACACAACCTTTAAAATCTCTCAGCGTAGCTAGTAGAGAAACCAAAAACAGTCATGCCCAGTTAATGTTGAAGACTGCAGAATAAGCTGCCTTATAAACTCCCTTGGCTCAGCCACCCCACTAGTCAAGGAAAGGGGACCTCAGTGAAAGCTGATTACTGTACACCTTCATCAACCAAGCAGAAGATGAACTGCCAAATTATGGCTCCTGGCTGGCCTCTGCAACAGGTTCATTTTCACTGTATATTTATATTCTGTTATTTATGGGAAAAGCATTCAGCCAGAACACCCACCCAAATCCTAAGACTGTAAGTTCAGTGAGATGTGATTTGTACAACTTACAAAAGCACTGAATCCTCCTTCCCTTCCAGTCATTCCAGCCAAACGAAAAATATACCACAGGATGGCCAAGCCCACCGCTGTCATCCCCAAGGCGTAGAGGGCACTAGTGCAAGAAAGAGAGGCAGTTATAAGCTCAGGAGTGGCAGCTGGGCAGGCAGCTTACAATCTTGCTTTACAAAGTCAGGGACCAGGGGCAACGGACATTTCAAAGACGAGAAGAGCTACCCCTCTGAGAGCAACATGTAGAACAAACGGTTGTGAAAATGGGTTTCCTTGTCCAGTTTTCACCAAATACCCTTTTTCATAAAGTTTTCCAAAACTGTCAGATGGAGTGTGGAAACACTGGAGATACAGTATATATAACCTTGGTGTGACGCCAGAATAGCTGATGCCACACACTCACTCTGTTACCTAGAGCCTTGTGATAACTAACAAACCAACAAGAGCAGGTTTCAATGTTCAATAAATTTTGTTTTCAAAAGGAGGCCATTAATTTTGTTTACTAAGTTAGGATAAGCCTAGAATAATGAGTACACCCTGGTTTAGGCCCTAGCCAGGTAGTTCAGTTGGTTAGAGTGTCATCCTGATACACCAAGGTTGTGGGTTCAATCCCCAGCAAGGGCAAATACAAGAATCGGCCAACGAATGCATAAATAAGTGGAACAACAATTCTGTTTCTCTCTCTCTCTCTCTCTAAAAATAAATCAATAAAAAAAATAAAAAGAGTACACCCTGGGATGTCAGCCCTTCACTTGAAAAGGGGAAGCCCCCAGTCTGCTTTGTACCTATTATTCCTACGACAAACCAGAGGTGAAGCCTCAGAGCCCTGTGCCTTCAGGAGCCAGTGGGTTGTAGAAATTAGAGACACATCATTTCACAGATGTGCTTGCCAGTCACTGAGTCTTATCAGAATTACAAAGCATGTCCATGAGTCAACAGTAAACCTCTCTGCACATGGCTTTCAGCCACTGTTGGTCCCAGCATGCAGTTAGAGCCCCCCAACTATACTGATTAATCTGCTTCCAGTAAGGAGTCTGCAGGTCTGTAGCCTATGGTCTCTATTTCTTTCTGCAACACGAAACCAAGAATTTCTGCTGGATATCCATGCTTCTCCCCTTTCTATTCCATTTTCCTATTTGTAGAAAGCAGCAACCCACAATGTGCTAAATTCATAAATGCAACCAGACAACTAAAGCAAGTGACTAAGACAAATTCCAACAGGCTCACACATTTCCAAATTTCCCAGTACTATGTTGTTCACCCATACATTATTTAACCTCCCACAAGAAGGTCTAGTTAACTGGGGGCTCTAGGTTAACTGTAGGAAGGAAGTTTGAAATTTTTGTTTGTGGTTTGTTTCTTGCATTACAAAGCGAAGCCTGGGTCAGTTCAAGGGCCAACAAAATTGACCAACATACTTTCCAAAGAATCCCGTACGCTTATAGGAAACCGGGATCCTGTCCTTGCCTTCGATATTCAGCTCATCTTCAGCCGCTCGAAGCTTCTCTTCAAATTTGTCGATGTTTGCCACCTGCATTCGGTACATCAAAGCCAGCCTCTGGGGGCAGAAGACAGAGGAACTATGAAAGTGATGAACAGGACAGACTGCCAATACCCAAACATACAGATGTCATTCAGAAACTACTTCCACATCTAAAAAACTTCAGATGTCTCAAATACAACTACAACAAAATTTTAATATATATGCTTTCTTTTATTTTCACAAATAGGAACATTCTAAGAAAATGGACAGATGCATTTGCATGTTAAACTCAGCACCCTGCCCCACTTAACCATGGGTACACTGTGACAAGTCTGCACTACTGGATTGGGGACACAGTCCACTTCCTAAAGTAATGATATGAAGGTGTGTGTTTAACCATTGACTGAATCCGAAATTCAACTGAGTGGGTATCTCTTTTCTCAGTAAACCTTTCCCAGACAGAGAAGAGACTAAGGAAGAGTGAGCCCACAGAAAGTTTCCTAAAGTGAAATCACTGCCTCCCCCAGGTATACAGGCTTCACTGAGAAGGAAGCTCAAAACCAGTCTAGGAATCAACGCTGAGTCCCCAAGTCCCTTCTCAGTGAGTTGACCTGGTCACAGGGATTGATTGCTCCTGGGCTAGTCTGAAGCCTCCACAGAAGAAACATCTGTACAACCCTCAAGTGGCAGGAGCACGGGTGGGACAGAAAATTTCTTGCAGGTAACTGTCACCATGAGAGCAACCAGCCAGGCTCCACTTCGCGGGGTAATAGGCCAGATGGAGAGGCAGACAAGAGGACCCACCAGTCACAACACAGTGACCATGACCTGTGCTGGAACACTTGCTGGCCTCGGTTGCTGAACAAGTCAGAGAAAGACAAATACAATATAATTTTACTTATATGTGGAATCTAAAAAACTAAACAATGAACAAAACAAACAGGCTCATAGATATAGAAAAACTGATAGTTGCCAGAAGGGTGGGAGTGATGGGCAAAAGGTGAAGGGTATTAAAAGGTACAAACTTGGCCCGGCCGGGCGTAGCTCAGTGGTTGAGCGTTGACCTAGGATCCAGGCGATCGGGGTTCGATTCCCGGTCAGGGCACATGCCTCGGTTGTGGGCTCGATCAATGACTCTCTCATCATTGATGTTTCTGTCTCTCTCTCTCCCTGTCCTTTCCTCTCTCTGAAATCAATAAAGATATATTTTTAAAAAAAGGTACAAACTTGTAACTACTTAACAAGTAAGTCACAGGAGTGTAAAGTATAGCATGGGGCATACAGTCAATAATAACTTTGTATGGTGACATATGGATACTGGATTTTTTGTGGTGATCACTTCATAAGGTATATAAATGTCAAATCACTATGTTGAACACCTGAAACTAATAGAATATTAAAGGTCAACCATACTTTAATTTAAAAGACAGCTTTCTAGTCCTGAATGAAAAAAAAAGAGAAAGAATATATTCTGGTATCAATGTTACCTTTCTTGGACCTAACTATGGTGCTGTGGTTACTGGAGAATGGAAGGGAATCAGACACTGGAAAGAGTGATTCATTTGTGCCCAGGGTTTTCACATAGTCAAGCTTATGGGGCCCAGTTTCCATATGCCTCATCTCATTTCCCAGCAGTGCCAGACAACTAGGCCACTGTCACTAGGGTGCATCTTTCCCCATCTTTGATGCCTAACCGCCTACATGGTATGAAGTCCCACACTCCTGACCCCTCTGCAGTATCTGCCACCTCTCTGGCTAAAGCACTACTCTCCAGTTCTGACCATGTTGGGGTTCTCTCTCTCCTGGGGGCAGGGGGGAGTGCCTGAGGTGGGAGATGAAAAAGGTCCCTCATTCCCTTTCTTTCTTGTTCCTGTCTGAGGGCCAGCCTTTGCTGACTTCAGTCTTTTAGCTACCCACTCACAGTGCTCTTTCCTGCCCCCACTCTGACCCCCCAAGAGATTTCTGCTTAGCCAACCCCTAGTCACCTTACTTCTCCTGCATCTGCCAAAGCTACCCTGTCTGCTGACCTCTGGCCAGCACTGCACCACTCGCCCAAACCAACTGAGCAAAACCTCAAGACTGAAACTGGCTCCTACTCCTTAGTCCCTAGTATCTGGCAGTCACCACTGTGGCCACTATGTTACTACTTCCACTACTTCCAACTCTTCCTCTTGGCATGTAGGCATCATGGTAGCTGCAGACCCCACTAGCTTCTCTCTGGAGACAACACTGCCTCTCCCCATTCCAAGCTCCGTCTTAGTGGGCCATCACTCAAAAACCTTCAACAAATCCTCCTTTAAATCAAGATATTCACATCTTCTTTTAAGAAAACCTCAAATAAGACAACTAAGACAATGCGGTGGGCAGGGGCTGAGTGAAAAGGGGGATGCACACATGCCCAGGTCTTCCCACGCTCATGCCCTCGCCATCACTCACAGGCCGCCCGAATACCACAGCTCCAGGGTACAGGTACACTTCCACCACGTCACTCTCAGGCACCACCTGGACCCGCTGCACCTCGCCCTTAGCCAGCATCTCGTTGACAAAGTCATTCCAGGAAATGTTGCCCCCGCTGGTGCTGAGTGCATTGAGCAGGCTCATGACAACGGCGATGACGAACAACGTGCGCAGCCTCTCACGGTACATCTGGTCCTCCCTCTCCTTGCGCTTCCTTTCCTCTGTAAGCAGGGATCATAGGAGTGTTAGATACAGGCTACAGGCCAAGCTTCCCTCTATGTCTTACAACCTTTCATCAGGCAAGCTCAACACTGAGACAGTGGTGTCTCATCTCCCATAAGATCGTACATCTTGGCATATTTTTCAACAAAGTGATTCGAGACAAACACTAGTCACAAGCAATTCAAAGTCACCAACGTTCCATTCAGGGTTCCCACCAGCTTAGATAATATGAAACCATTTTTAAAGTCAAAAAGCTTCCCAGGCCCTGGCCAGTGTGGCTTAGTTGGTTGGGCATCGTCCCTGTCCATTGAAAAGATTGCTGGTTTGAATCCTGGTCAGGGCACATGCCTGGGTTGGGGGCTTGCAGGAGGTAGCTGATCGATTCCCAGCGGGGGTGTGCAGGAGGTAGCTGATCAATGTTCTGCTCTCACATTGATGTCTCTCTCCCCCCAAAAAATCAAATAAAAATCTTTTAAAAAAAAGGGCTCTGGTCAGTGTGGCTCAGTTGGTTGAGTATTGTCCCATGCACCGAAAGGAAGCCAGTTCAATTCCCAGTAAGGGCACATACCCAGATTGTGGATTCGATCCCGGGTCAGGGTGGGTGTGTGCAGGAAGCAACCGATCGATTTTTTCTCTCTTACTCTTTTTCCCTCTCCCTTCCTCTCTCTCTGAAATCAACAAAAACATTTAAAAAACACACACACAAAAACTTCCCAGGACCACCACAAAGTGCAGCTACACAGTAAACCCCTTCACTGAAAACACATTGACACAAGCTATAATGAATTCAGGTATTCCAGGTTCCAGGTTTGATTAGATACTAGACATCGACAGAGTACTTATGACATGTGTAAATTATTAATAACAATAAAACAAATACGTTTTACCACCACCTGCCTTAAGGGATAATACCTTTCCAATCCCTCTGAAGACCCCATGTGCCCTCCACAACTATGTTGTTATTTATCATGAGTAACATTCAAATAAGTTTTGTCATTCATCACAATAACATTTAAAAATACTGCATTTAAAAACTATAGGATAGCCCTGCCTGGTGTGGCTCAGTTGACTGGAGTGTCGTCCCATACACCAAAGGATCGCCAGTTCGATTCCCAGTCAAGGCACATGCCTAGGCTGCGGGTTCAGTCCCTGGTCGGGGCATGTACTGGAGGCAGCCGATCGATGTCTCTCACATCAATGTCTCCCTCTCTCTCTCTCCCTCTCTCTCTCTCCTTTCCTCTCTCTAAAAATCAATCAACACATATTTTTAAAAGTACAAGATATATTGTTTAGTCATGAGACATATATTGGGGACCACTGAATTCTAAACTATTCTCAAAGAACAATTCCTTCTCAGATTCATCAGATAAATTCCCCCCAAATCACATTTCTCAGTTATTAATAGCCCAATTAGGATACAGATAGCTTCAAGCTCACTTCCTAGGGATGGAAAAAAACCGAAGACTCAGATGTGATGGAAACCTCAGGGGAGGTGAGTCAACCTCAGCAGACAGTGGACAGTATAACACTCCAGGAAGGAGGGAATGAGGGAGAAACTTTTTGGGAGGGACAGAAAGCATGTACAGGGGTCACTTCCTTCTGGCCCAGAGCACAGCTGGGAAACAGAATCCTACAGGTGGGCTGGGTTTTAGTGACCCACCAAAGGCCAGAACACAGTCTTCTTCCCAAGTCTCCCAATCAGATAAGTCCCTTCCTTTGATAAAGTGGAGGGGAGATGCTGTATTTTAATTATGTGGTGCTTTCCATGGTCATGGCCCACTTACCCCAGTCCTTACAACCATCAGGCACATCTGTTTATGCAAGGAGGCCCTAGAACTACTCTTGTGGAGCTCACCCGTGCAGTGTGGGCCATCCTCCCCAACACTTCAACTAGATTTTACCAGACTTGTTGTTAATGAAGCCCATCAAGAAATGCAAGCACAATTTTTCACCAGTTCTGCCCAAGGTGGTCCAGACATATCTCAGCAACCAAAGCTTCAGCCATTTAATTGTCCTTCCTACAATCCATGTGTTTCTTCACACACAAACATGCTTGTCCGCTCAAGGGAAGAGCAGAGAGGACTCAGGAGAGACGCAGGGCTCAGCCCAAAGCCTGGGGTGGGAGGTCCACACCAAGCTACACATGTGGTGACTTCTCCAAGGACAAGAGCACAGCTGGAACTCAGTGTACACCTGCTTCTCTCTACACTGCCTAGAGGTATCACCCACAAACACACCACCTTCCTCTCCAACAATCAGTTTAGAGGAATTCAAAAGCTTTTTCTAAAAAAAAAATATCTTTATTGATTTCATAGAGAGGAAAGGAGAGGGAGAGAGAGACAGAAACATCAGTGATGAGAGAGTCATGGATCGGCTGCCTCCTGCACGCCCCCGACTGGAGATCAAGCCCACAACCCGGGTATGTGCCCTGACCAGGAATCGAACCCTGATTGCCTGGATCCTGGGTCGACGCTCAACCGCTGAGCCACGCCTGGCCAGGCTCAAAAGCATTTTAAATCAGCTTAAAACACAAATGACAAAACAGAGAAGATTAGAATAAAGAAATTCAAAAGGTGAAAAAAACACATACTACAAATGAAGCCTACTGAGAAGGCTGTCCTAGTAATCGTTTTGAAAACACGAAGGTAAATCTGATATGTATCTTCTTGTAATAGATTATAGTAATGAATCTAATATTTAAAGTTCATATTCACAAAAGGCAGCTAAATAAAGGCTACCACTTACTTTGGAAAGCAAATTTATGCTCTCAGGTGAGTACTAACTACTTAGAAACCATCTATTTCAAATATTTAATTTTCAATCTTGTTTTCTAATTAACAATGTTGACAGTCATCAAACTAACTACAACACACTGACCTGAATGCAGCTCATGCCAACATCTCCTTCAGAGGCTTTAAATGATCATAATGTCTACTTTTGATACATTTAAGACACTGAACTTGTAAGTCCCTGTTCCTGGCTGGGTGGCTGCAGTGCACAAATCAACTGTTGTTCCTCATTGCTTTGCACATAATACCCTACCACACTCCACGTGAAAGAAGCTTAAAGCAATTCTGTGACTCACAACCATCTGTCCATAGACACATGTCTACAATTGTCAAAAGATACAGCTTGGTGTTAAATAAGACAGCTCTGCAAGAATGTCTAAAAACAGCCCAGCAGTTTAGCTCAGCAGTTAAGCATCAACCTATGATCAAGGAAATCAAGGTTTGATTCCGGGTGAGGGCACATGCCCCAGTTGCAGGCTCAATCCCCAGTGGGGGGCGTATAGGAAGCAGCCAATCAATGACTCTCTTTCATCATTGATGTTTCTGCCCCTCTCCCTTCCTCTCTGAAATCAATAGATTAAAAAAGAAAAAAGAATGTCTAAACACAATAAAAGGGCAGCTTAGATTTGTACTCCAATAAATATCTGTTCTGTTTTCTTCACAAAAGTTCAGTTCTTTTCAAACAAAAACCAGGTGTGTGTGTGTGTGTGTGTGTGTGTACACACACACACACACACACACACACACACACACACACACACACACACACACACACACACACACACACACACACACACACACACACACACACACACACACACACACACACACACACACACCCCCCCCCCCCCCCCCCCCCCCCCGCACCCTTAGCGCACAGGCTGCCCCCAGTTCATTCATTCTCATTATTATCAGCTCCGAGCAGCCACCTTTCACCTTAAAGGTCAACTCAGTTCAAACTTACCTTTTATTTCCCTTCACATAATCATCCAATCCTAACTTCAGAGTAGAGAAGAAATTTAAGATTTGCAGTTGAGTTCACTGTGAACTAGGGCTGGAGGCTGACACAGGTTCACAGTGGTCCTCTTACAGGACAGTGATCTCCTACTTTCTTCAAGACCACACACTGCACTGTCCTCTCCTCTGGGGTCTGCTTCTCAAGTCGGGAAGCAGTTACAACACTAACTAGGTGTGTATGGAGGTGAGTTCAGCCAAGGAGTTCTAGCACCTTCCTCCTGCCCCAGAACTCTGAGTTCAGGTTAGATCCAAGATTCACTTTTTCCATGCAGAGAACAGAAATGCCACCTGCCTTTAGGCATTCTGAAGAGGACAAGAGACACAGGTGCTGATGGAAGCGTCTCTAAAAGGACAGACAGGAAGGATCTAGCAACAGAATTAGAGACTGAGGGCAGGTATACTCAGAGCAAGGGGAGCACACGTGTCTGGGCTTGCCCTACTTTTAAGATAGGTTTCCTGTTGCTTAGACTAGAATGTGCATGTGAAGACAACCAAGCTCGCCATCATTCCAGAACATCCAATAGAGCTACCTTCATCATCTTCAGGAGTCCTCCCCTTGGATTTATCATGGTCCTTAGTCTTCTGTTTCCTCTTCGAGGTGTTAAAATAGTAAGTGCCACCTACAAGGAATAAGGAAAGTGTTTAACAATCAAGACTGGCAGCAACAGTGAAACACTCAGAAGAGTGTGTTCTGGAACAACCAAATCAAAACAGAGACTACCTAAAACCTATATCCCTATGATTTAGAAGTCTGAAATAGAGCATTTCCTTCTATCACTCTTAGTATATAGTATTTAAAATTATAGAATAACAAACTACTTCAACTTATGAAGTACCTTTGTCATTTAAATTAGTCAATACGAGGAAATGAAAATTAGTTATGAACATAAGAAAGTGTCATGAGTCTGTTGGAGGACAATCCCTCTAACATATACAGTCACTTTTAATGAACTTAAATGAATGACACAAGTGGCTTTAGCACATGCAGTAAGGCAGTGAGCCAGCTGTCACCATCACCAAAACAGGACCACATAACACTCCTCACACAAAAGGCTCTGTCTTATCCAAGGCCTGAACAAATCAGTGTTAAAAATGGGGGGAAAGGATTCTTAAAGCTATAACTGAGCTGTACTTTTCTTCACAGGCATTAACAGAAACACAAGTGAAACTACCTTGATGGCCACTTGACACAGATCAGGCTGTTTGAAGGGTGAAGTGTGCGCCACTGAGTGCATGTGTAGATTTAAATGAGAAAACACAGACAGCAGATGTGCAAACTGCTTTCCCCAAGTCACAGCTTTCCCTGACCATGTGTGGACACCAGGCTGTTTAATGTACACTAGGAGTTGGAAGATTTAACTTTTTCCCTATTCCAAATGGATAAAAGGGGAGTAAAATTACAGATTTCAATCCTTAAGATCCTTTGACCTAAGGTCAAGAGAGACAAAGCAGAATGTCAGTTTCACTAAACAGTGCAACTCTATTGTGAGAGCAAATTATTTCCAGTTACCTTCTGGATATAAAACATAGGAGCCACTTTGTAAATCTTTACAAATGTTCTTGGAGCTGGCTAGAGAACATGACAAAACTTTTCAAGCAGCCCAATTACTGCTATACACCAGAATTTAAAAAAAAGGACTCAAGCCCGGCCGGGCATGGCTCAGCGGTTGAGCATCGACCTAGGTAGGATCCAGGTGATTGGGGTTCGATTCCCGGTCAGGGCACATGCCCGGATTGTGGGCTTGATCAATGACTCTCTCATCATTGATGTTTCTGTCTCTCTCTCCCCCTCTCCTTTCCTCTCTCTGAAATCAATAAAGATATATTTAAAAAAAAAAAACAGACTCAAAATAAGCAAAAATGGCATGTTCCGACAGATAATCTTCCCTTTTGCAAATCTCATTTCAAAGCATCTAAGAGCTCAAGATAAATAGAAGCCAAAGGTCCTATTAGTGATTTCATTTTTGTGTCAATGTCAAACCAGCAACATTATCCTAATTTATTCACAAATGGTACAGGCTGTCACTTGTCTTTCAATAGATACATACCTAAAATCTTCCAGAGTCTAACTGGATTCTGGAATAGATGCTGTTTCAGTAACAGTCCATGGATCCCTTCAAAGGTAGGAGTTAGCAGTCGCAATTGCAAACTCTGAAAAAAGAATGATACCCAGAAACAGTCATACCAACATCACAGCACACCAAAGCAATGTGGACTAATTCCCTAATGAAAAACCTTTTCTAAAAGCCCAAATACTTATTTTTAATGTTTATACTGGCCTAAAATGTTAACAGCATTATTTCAAAGTTGTAACATAACATCAAAAGAAAAAAAAAATCAAAATATTAAAAGCAAGTGATCAAGTCGAAGAAACGCTGAACTAAAGGCACGGAGCACTGGCTACCATTCTGTGCCAGATTCACAACTCTCCCACAAGACAAAAAGAGCAGAGGCTCCTAAAGGCTGCGGTCACTGCCCAGACCCTTTGCTCCTGACACCTCCACACAACCAATCATTGAAGATCACTTCCAGGTACTACAGTAGTTTACCAGTCTATACTTACAAAGTTCTGTTATCAAGATGAGCGTTCTCCCACTTGAATGCGTTTAGTATATATATATATATTTTTAATTCTCATCTGAGGATATTTTTTCTATTGAGAGGGAGTAGAAGGGAGCAAGAGAAACAGACAGACATCAACTGGTTGCCAAACTCACCTGACCAGGCCCAAGGATGGAATCTGCAACCCAGGTATGTGCCCTTGACCGGGAATAGAACCCTCAACCCTTCAGGGTACAAGCCGATACTCTAACCACTGAACCGCACCAGTCAGGGGGTGTTTCATATTATTAAGGCCAATTTAACTTTTTCTGTGTCTGTGCTGGCAATTTCATTTATTATTTATTTTGATTGACTGATTTTGAGAGAGAGGGAGGAAGGGACAGAACATCTATTTGTTGTTCCACTTATTGATGCGTACATTGGTTACTTTAAAAATTTTTTATTTATCGATTGATTTTTAGAGAGAGAGAGGAGAGAGGAACAGAGAGAAAGAGAGAGACATTGATTTTGTTGTTCCACTTATTTACCTGTTCATTGATTGATTCTTGTATGTGCCCTGACCAGGATCTAACCCACTGAACTACTTGGCCAGGGCCTCCCTGGTTACTTCTTGTCTGTGTACTGACTAGAGATCAAACCCACAACCTTGGCATATGGAGAGGACACTCCGACCGACTAAGCTACCCGGCCAGGGCCACTTGTTTTTTAATTGCACATTACATGCAATTTCCTTTAGCAATAGAATGAAAATCCTAGTCTATACAATTATTGTTCCATTTAATTTACTACTATTCTTGGCTCACTGAGGACCAGAGGTCATATAAAGGAGGTCATAGAGTGTGGACTGGGCTTAATAAATAACATCAGTGTGTTAGAGCACACACACAAAATTGTCATTCTTCAACGTCAGCGCCAAAGACTGTTTAAACCAGCTTGCTTAGTTTATTACTATTATAGCCATTGGTGAGAGGATTTGCTTAGATTTCACAAGTATGTGTGAGTTGTCTATTTCAGCCCTTATTTTATAGAATAAGCAAAGGGTCAGACTTAAGATAATAAATTATGTTTTCAATTGAACGAAAAAGCAAAAAAATAAAAGCGTAACATATCCATAGTTGCCCTCAGGTTCAGGAAAGTGACCAATAATCTAGAACAGGATTACTGTATAATTTCCTGCTAGAAAACGGTGAAAACCTTATTGTTTTAAATTTTAAAACGCAAGGAAGACAAGCAGAAAATATCAATACACAAGTACGGGCTGGAAACACCCACGCCGGGGCCTGTACGGATGCGCTGCCTCCTCCCCGCCCCGGCCGGAGCAGCATCTACGCGACCGGGGTTACCTGCAGGGCCCGGCCTCCAGCCCCGGCGACACCCATCGGAGTCCTGTGGACAAAGTACGGCCACCTCCTCCCGGCCCCAACGTAGAGGCCTGAGCCCCAGCCCAAGCAGGGGCCCCGCAGCCGCTCGGGACCCGGCCCCGGGCCCTGGCGGAGGGCACGCAGCAGCAGCCACGCGGCCGCCATCTTGGCCCGGAAGCCGCGCCGGAGCGGTGCGAGCCTCCTCCGGGCGCCTGCGCGGCGGGCGCATCCAAGGCCGTGTCCCCTGCGCCCGGCTTCCGGGGTCGTGCGGCCTGTTGGCGCCGGTCCGACCGGGATTTCCTAGCGGGTTATTTTTGAGGTGCCGCGGTGCGGAGTGTTGCAAGAATAGCTGCGGCCTGGCGGGCCCTGGAGGGACGTATCGGGACTCGGCGGCGGGCCGCTGGTGGGGAGGGACTGGCTGCCGCAGGTTCCGGTCACCGAGTGGAGCGAGAGAGCCGAAGGGAATGGGAGCAGAGGCGGCCGATCTCGGCCCGGCCGCGTCTCGGCGCGAGGAGCGAGCAGAGGGCCCTGGACGCGGATGCGCCGGGGTTAAGAGGAACAACACTGAGAAGGAGCGTCGAGGAGTAAGCCCGGCGTGCACACAAGTCTGGAATCTCGTCCTACAGATGTTTGATTTTGAGTAGACAACGACTTCTCAACTAAGTTACCTTTTGGAGGCACGCTGACTCGTTTCTGAAAGTCATTCCCAGCTCTGGTGGGCAGGATCACCGCCTGGACACGAGTCCACTTGCTGCTTTTTGGGGAATGAGCAGTCAGGAGTCTTGTTTAATCCCGGGCTCAGGCTGTTCACCTGGGGGGGAGGGGTCCTGCCTTTGGCAGGCTCCTTCCTCACCTCACCCAACCCACCACTTTTCTGACCCACCTTAGCTCTGTGCTTGAATGTTAGTTCTGAGACTGCTGAACGCTGAGAAGCTTGTGGAGTAGGAAAAGCAAAGACTAAGGTGGATGTATTACAGAGGTAGGGTTAGGATGTGCTTTTCTGTATTCCCTGGATTCCTAAGGACGAATCATATACCATCTTCCTGAGTGCCAACTAGTGCCTGGCTCTATATCAAACATTCTCATTTAATAAACCTCGAGAAGCGAATACCTTTAATATCTATTTTGCAGATGAGGAACACACTCAAAAAAATCTTAAATTGTCCAAAGTCACATCTAAGAAGCGATGGCACAGAGTTTCAGAGCTAGTCTCTCTGGTTTCTAGACCACTCACCATTATGCCTTACATATTGAAAAGTAACATGCATGACTAGTCTATCCTTCCTCCCCTCCCCACTGAAACTAGAAAGGTTTGGGGATATTTTTATTTTATTTTTTTTAATCCTAATCGAACCCAGGATACACTCTAACCACTGAACCAAACCGGCTAGGGCGGTTTGGGGACATTTTTTAAAAGTTAGTGCCCTGATTATTGGTCCTTGGCTCTCCGACAGCCACTGGTTTTGCAGAGGTTACTTGTGGTTGGTTGGTTGGTGGAGAAAGCAGCTGCTAAGCCCAAGGCTGCGGCTAATTTACTCAACTGAACTTCCTTTCCTTTTGTTTCTCCTGTCCTCTCAGAATTTTCCTACACAGTCAATCCATTCTCCCCAGTTTTCCTCCAACACTTTTTCTTTTCCTGGGTAAACTGTCACGCCCACTTTCTGCGATCCAGCCCCCTGCGTCCTGCCTCTACTCTCCACAGACCAGTCCAGTGACTAACCAAACTTACAAGAGTGGTTTCTTGCGGCCTATTAAAGCTTGTGCAAAGCTTCCCGGACAGGAAGAGACCAAGCCCCCCACCCTCACGCCTGTTCCCTCATTACCCAGTTCAGAGGATTTGTGACGCAAAGCCTCTAACAAACTTGAACGTGTTTGGTAAGAGTATAAGATGCAATCCCATCAATGTTGTTTGAAATAAAATTGTTATTGTGCTCTAACCTCTTTGCCTGGTGATTCAGTTGTAAGCCCTGCAGGGTGACGGCAGGGGGCCAGCCTCTGGGGAAAGAACGCTGGCTTCTGTCCTCAGCCTATGACTGTGAACATGTTATTAACTTCTCCAAGCCTCAATTTTCTCATCAGTAAAATGGGGATGATAATTATCTGCCAAGTGAGGCTAATGTCAGCTTTGGGTTTCCCACAGGGTTGTTGTAAAGATAAAATGCAATTAAAGTATGTGAAAGCGACTTGTGAACCAGGAAGGCGTTCATATCCAGGAGTTACTCCTAGGATGTGGTGGGAAATTAGGTCCTGGGAAAACAGACTATTGATTCGCTTATGCAAACACACTTATTTAACAAATGTGATTTGGAGGCCGGCTGTGTCCCAGACCTCAGGTGAAAGGTAAATTATGATCTTGAACCCCACCCTGCTTCAGTCTCACTTCTGCAGTAGCCCGGAACAGCTCCTGTGCCCTTGCAGCAGGGATTTAGTTTAAGGATTCAGGCGTCCCATGCCCTGGAGAAGGCTCTGTGGGAGAGCTGGCTCACTAGGTCTACCTTGGCTCTCAGGCCCTACTTCATCTCCCACCAAGACTCAGCTTCACTTTCCTCTCAGTCATTTCCGTTACCAATACCACTATCTTTATTCTTTTGGTACTTCACTACTTCTGTTTACTAATTTGTACTTCCTCAGCTCTCTGAGCTCTGTGTTCATCAGGACGTTTCAGTGTGACTTCCCTTAACTGAGAGGCATTCTCATGGTGAACTCCCGGTTTGAGTCAGGGCGTGCCCTACGTCTCTGCACAGTCACCCTGGTACTGGGTGCCATTTGTTCTATATCCAGTTCAAGATCTATGAGCAAAGTGAGCCTCAGGAGGTGTGGAAGGGCCGCCCTTTCAGCCTGGGCTGCCATAAGGGGAGAGGAGCAAAGAGTGCATCTGTTCCACTCCCATCCTAAGAACTCCACCCTGTGTTTCTCGGCATGGAGGAGTCCTTGCTCACTATTAGCTGAAGGGCTTCTGGCAAGCTACTTTTGGCACATCTGTTGGTTGCCTTGCCTGCAAAATAGAAATAATACCTTAGCACTCTGGAGATAGAAGTCTATCTTTTTGGTTTTAAGATCTAGGCTTCCTTATTAATATCAGAACAAATAATTACTTGCTTCTTTCCAAATTAGGCAGCTTGGCAGCAGCTAAGCTTCTAAAGTTTTTTTTAAAAGCCCGGTAGCTTCCACACTTACCCTGGCCTTTGAAGCCCTTGGACTGTTGCACAATATAATTGCTGCACTGTAATCATGAAGGTGAGCTCATCCTACTGAAGCCAAGTCACTCACACAGCTTTGAGTGACCTGGTCTACAACTAAGTATTTGGCTAATATTAGAATGTCTTCTATAAAATATACCCCTTGTGGAATGTTTGAATAACCTTACTTATCTCTTTGAATTTTGGTAGACTTTGTTTCTGAACTAAAGAGCTGTCTTAGGAAACTATTTCTTCTCATATCACTTGTTAACTGGGTTTTACTCATCACACGTGCAACAAGATTTCATAATCACAGAGTTTGTTCTTCTCGAAATGATGAAAAGTTTATTTCTACTAACAAAAAAACCTGTACAGGAACTTGTGTTTGACATAATAACTATGTGTTCCTCAATATATATATATTTTTAATACATATCTTTATTGATTTCAGGGAGGGGAAGAGAGAGGGAGAGAGTCATTGATCGGCTGCCTCCTGCACCCCCCCGACTGGGGATCAAGCCCGCAACCCGGGCATGTGCCCTGACCAGGAATTGAACCCCGATCACCTGGATCCTAGGTCGACGCTCAACCACTGAGCCACACCCGGCTGGGCATTATTTCTTAAGACTGTTGGGTGTGGGACTTAGGACCAATATTTAGGAGGGAGCTTAAAAGGGCAGTGTCTGTACCCTTTCCAGCTATCCATTACTTTGGAACAAATTACCCTAAAACTTAAGTTAAAACAACTTGTGTTGCCCTGGCTGGTATGGGTCAGTGGGTAGAGCATTGGCCTGTGCACCGAAGGATCACAGGTTCAATTCCCAATCAAGGGCACATATCTGGGTTGCAGGTTTGATCTCTGGCCCTGTTGGGGCACATGTAGGAGAAAACCAATTGATATCTTTCTCTCATGTTAATGTTTCTCCCTCTATCTATCCCATCCTCCTTCCCTTCCACTCTCTCTTAAAAAAAAAAAAAAAAAAAAAAAATTTCAATGGAAAAAACATAGTGGGGTGAGAATTAACAAAAAAAAAACAACAACAACTAATGTTTTATCTCATGAAGTTTTTGAGGGCCAGAAATCCAGGAGTGGTTGACTGGCTAGTTCTGGCTGCTCAGGGTCTCTCACAAGGGTGCAGTTAAATTGACAGGGCTGCAGTCATTTGAAGTTAACACTAGAGAATAGGTTTCCAAGGTGACATTCTGCCCTGGTTGTTGGTGGGAGGCCTCAGCTCCTCATTTAATGGACTCTCCATGGGGCTGCTCACATGACATGGTTCCATGTGGCAGGGATGACACATGGGGGCAGGAATCATTGAAGACCAGTTTACAGGCTACTGACCATAGTGATAATTACAGAAGATATCTGTTGTTCAGACTTGGTCAGCAAAACTCAGTCCCTCAGTTCCTGACTCTCCAGTCATGTGATCCCAGCCCTTCATAATGTCACATTAATGGCACGTTGGAAGAGGGACCTTGCCTTTGGGGTCAAGGAGTAGAAGGATAAATTGAGAGTGCTGCTGGCACCTTTCCCACCTCGAGGAGAAAGCCAGCTATGATTGGAGAGAATGAGGCCCATTCACAGAGTGAAGTAGCCTCAAGGCTACAGGTAAGACTTGCGACAGCCCATTTGAGTCCCTAAAGACAGTCACTGCAAATGAGATCTCTCTTAATTTTCTTGTTCTGAGTCCACCCTTTCCTTATGATGCAGGGGTCTTTTTAGAGTTTATAATAAATTCTTTAATTTGTCCTTTTTTAAAAATATATTTTTATTGATTTCAGAGAGAGGAAAGGAGAGGGAGAGAGAGATAAAAACATCAGTGATGAGAGAGAGTCATTGATCAACTGCCTCCTGCATGCCCCCGTGCTGGGGATCGAGCCTGCAACCCAGGCATGTGCCCTGACCGGGAATTGAACCGTGATCTCCTGGATCCTAGGTCGATGCTCAACTACTGAGCCACGTTGGCTGGGCTAATTTGTTTTTTATAATGAATATTTGTTCTCATTTTTCTTCTTTTATTGATTTTACAGAGAGGGAGGAAGTGTGTATGGGGGAGAGAGAGAGAAAGAGAGAGACATTGATTTGTTGTTCCACTTATTTATATATTCATTAGTTGCTTCTTGTATGTGCCCTGAACAGAGATTGAACCCGCATCCTTGGTATATCGGGGGAATGCTCTAACTAACTAAGCTACCTGGCCAGGGCTGATGATGCAGGTTTACATTGGGTTTTCATCTGTTCAAGTTAGGGTTTGCCTGTTCAGGTACATTAGCCACTGGGGAGTCATCGCTGGCCAGAGGTCTAGGGTTTCTTCTCAACTCCCCAGTGTGGGCTCAGAAACCTCATCTAGGTTCAAGAAAGAGGAACCATGTCTGGTTATCCAGTTTATAGCCTATGTCTAAAAGATATCTCTCTGGTCCCAGGAGTAACTTGGTAGAGGAGTGATAAGATATTTGTAGCGCGAAAGAGTTTACTTGTCTGTATACGGATGGTCTCCCAAGTTTTCAGTTGAATGTGTCATGTAGCTGACAGGATTTTCTATTTGCTTGTCTCTGGGATGTGGCCAGTGATCAGACTGGCTCTATCCCCACTCTATAATCCACAGCTGGCAATTGTCAGCAGAGCTGTTCCATTTCAACAGGTTGAACAGAGTGTGCTGTCTCCGTGAAGGAGGACAGTCCTAGGCCTTTGTGTCTTTCCATTAAGGCACAGAGTATTCACCAGCTGGCTGGTCCTGAATCCTAGAGGCCTATTTCAGCGAATCAGTGGTAGACCTGCCTCTGTAGGAACTCCCAAGAACCATATAGAATTTGTATAATTTTTAAAATATTCTTTTTATTGATTTTAGAAAGAAGAAGGGAGAGGGAGAAATAGAAACATCAATGATGAGAGAGAGTCATTGATCAGCTGCCTCCTGCATGCCCCCTACTAGGGATTGAGCCCGCAACCCAGGCATAGGCCCTGACTGGGAATCAAACTGTGACCTCCAGGTTCATGGGTCAACACTCAATCACTGAGCCACACCAGCCAGGCCACACTGAATTTGGATAGCCACAGCATGGCATGGAAAAAGACTCAATGACAAGTGAGTAGTCACAGACAACTCTGCCTTTCTGCCAGCCTGCTAAAGAAAACCTTGCTTTTGTCTACTAAGGACTTCCAACTCCCTGTCCTCAGAGATTGCTAGACCATTCCTGGATGTATTGTAATGCAGAACAAAAAGAGAAAGGAAAGCCCTGGCTGGTGTGGCTCAGTTGGTTGGAATGTTGCCTAGTGCACCAAAAGGTTGTGGGTTCGATTCCCAGTCAGGGCATATACTCAGGTTGCAGGTTTGATCACCAGTCAGGGTGCATACTAATCAGTGTTTCTCTCTCACATAGATGTTTCTCTCTATGTGGGTGGAGTTTTTTGGGGAGATTGATGAGAGGCCTCCAAAGCAGTTCCAGAGAATGAAGAACTAGAAAGAAAAGGAGATTTTTGTGGGAAAAAATGGAATTGTCTTTAACACATATTTACTGTATAGCCATATTCTAGGTACCTCAGACATAGCAGTGAGCAAAATGATGCTTGTCCTCAAGAAGCTTCCCTTCTAGCAACAGGAGAGAAACAAAAGTAAAATGAGTCAACAGAGCACATGGTATGTGGAAAGATTGTACCTGGCCACAGAGACAAAGAAAGCCTGAGAAGGGGTGGGAGCAGGGCAGGCTTCCCAGGGAAGGGGACTTTTTGAAAATTGTGGTAAAATATACATAACATACAATTTGCTAGTTTGAAAGGGGACTTCAGAGCAGGAGTGAAGGAAAAAGTGTCACCCCAGGACAACTGGGAGTGTGTTGAGTGAAGATCAGGTGTGGTAGAGGAAGGTTGGAGGTAGTAGGCAGGGCTGGCCTCAGGCTAAAGCTGGAGCACCTGATGGTGCTGGGCTCTGCTGCTGTGCTTGAGATGGAGGGTGTGGAGGATTTTGAGCAAAGACTGATTGGTCTGTTTTAAAAGCATCATTTTGGCTGCTTTGTGGCTAAGAGTCTAGAGAGGCCAGAGGTGGGGAGGCGGAGAGCAGGGGGAGGCTGCCACAAGGCCAGAGAGGAAGATGCTGCCTGGAGAGAGGAGAGGCTAGGTGAGAGGAGCTGATCCTTGGGAGACACAGGAAAGCCTGGGTGGCTTCGTTTTTACCATGGTAGCTGGCTTCTTTGCTGGACCTGCAGCCCCTTGGAAGCAAGGCTGGCTGGGCACAGTGCCAGCAGAACTTGCTACCCAGCCCGAGCACCCAGATAAGCCTCCCTTTCACAGGGTGGCCAGGAGCAGCAGCCGCCAGGCTTGGGCCTCAGAAGAGCAGTTTGGGGCACTGCCTCTGTTTCACTGTAATTTATAGGGCTGATTTGACAGAGGAAGAGGTAGCCACTTCCATATAGAATTTGAAGCATGGCTCATTTAAGCCCCCTCCCCAAACACATACACACCAGCAGATTGTGGCTAGGTACCAGGATCTCCCTGTGTACTCAACAATTTTCCCCAGAAGATCCTGTGATTCTAGAATTCATGGCCAGCCCTGGTTGGATGAAGCTCGAGAGCTGATTGAGTTCAACTGGAGATGATTTGAAGACAGGAGCAAACTTTGGCACTGTATATGCCTCAAATCAAATCATGCAATTTGGGTTTTGCCATCCCCATTCCTGCCGTTTCATGTTTAATTTCACTTGACAGTTTATTTGTTACTTGGGCTCTAAGGCAATCCTGTCTGAGGTTAGTTTCATAAACAGAGGAAACAAAACAAATCCTGTAGAATATGTTTACAGTCCTCTCTACTGCAGAAGGGAAGAACTGAAGCACATGTCTGGGAGGTCTGGGGAAAGAGGACGAGGCAGCAGTTCCACTGGGGCCGGGCAAAGCCAGCTTCACTGGACAGCATGGTGCTGTGCTGAGGCTCACTGAAAGATCATTTACAGTATTCAACACTAAAATGAGGGGGCAGCCCTGTAGCGTTTCTATATCAAACTCATATGAAATCCGTTTGTTTTCTGGATACTTTAAAGTTGCAAATTAAAGTTGGGCTTAGTGACAAAATATATTAATTCCTGTAATACTGAGCATCTGTATTATAGTGTAAAAGGTATGTGCACTCATAAAATACTGCTTCCAGACCCGGGACTAGGTGAGGCAGGAAGGGGTGAACAGTTCTCAGGCTGTCTGCTCTGGGAAAGTGCCAAGTGACTGATGTTTAGGTTCCTGTAACCTGGGCCTGGGCCAAGGTGCATCATCCTCCACAGCAAACCCATCACCAAAGTGTCTGCTTCTCACCAGCAGGTGAATAAAGGACACATGGGACAGCTCCACTGGCCATCTGCCAGCTTACAAACCACTAAGGCCTGGCCATGCTCTATCTTCACACATTGTTTTTTTACCATTTCTCCCAAACTCCCTACCATTCTACTAAATTGAACCACTTTTCTCTCCCTTATTGAGTTGTCATGCACCCACCTCTTGGTCTAGTGACACCTAACTTCCAGATGCCAGGGCTCTGGATCATCTTGTGAGAGCACCCACTCTTGCGGCAGGCAGCAGCCATGCCCTCCAAACTGCTGGTGCCCTGAGTTCACTCTAATGCCCACGCTTATCTGTGCTACTGCACTCGTAACCCTCCACAGAGCTAATGTAGCCATCTCTTTAGTTTTATGATAAAAGTTAGCACTCATGTCTACTGCATGCCAGAGACAGTTCTAACCAAGTTGGAGATATTTATCTTCATAAAAGTCCTACCAGGTTGGTGCTCTCATTAGCCCCATTGCAGATGGGGAAACTGAGGCCTTGATGGTGAATATTTTGCCAGGGCAGAGTTGGTCCCAGAGTGTATGCTTTTGATGACTGTGTTATCTTGGGAGAGTTGTCCATGGGACTCTGTCTACAAAAGAATGAGTTCAGATTCTGTAGCCATGATCTTTTTTTTTTTTTTAATCCTCATTTGAGGATTTTTTTTTCCATTGCTTTTCAGAGAGAGTGGAAGGGAGAGGCAGACAGACAGAGAAACATGGATGTGAGAGAGACACACTGATTCGTTGCCTCCTGCACGGGCCCCGACTAGGGCTGGGTATCAAACCTGCAACCCAGGTACGTGCCCTTGGCCAGGAACTGAACTCGTGCCCCTTTGGTGTGCAGACCGACGCTCTAACCACTGAGCGACATGGGACAGGGGCAGTATTTTTTGTTGTTGTTAATCCTCCCCGGAGGGTATTTTTCCATTGATTTTAGAGAGAGTGGCAGGAAGGGAGGGAGAGAGAGAAAGAGAAACATTGATTGGTTGCCTCCTGCATTCACCCAGGCCTGGGCCAGGGGTCAAACCTGCAATCCAGGTATGTGCCCTTGACTGGGAATTGAACCTGAGGCCCTTCCATGCAGTGCATAGGTCAACGATCTAACCACCGAGAACACCATCCAAGGCCTCCTAGTACTTTTTATTTTTAATATGTCTTTACTGATTTCAGAGAGAGGAAGGGAGAGGGAGAGGGAGAGAGAGTGATAGAAATATCAATGATGAGAGAGTCACTGATCAGCTGTGTCCTGCATGCCTCCTACTTGGGATCGAGCCCCCAATGGTTTGATTCTCTACCAGGGCACATGCCCAGGTTGCGGGCTTGATTCCCAGTAGGGGGCATGTAGGAGGCAGCCAATTAATGATGTTTCTTTCTCATAGACATTTCTCTCTCTCCCTCTCCCTTCCTCTTTCTCTAAAAATCAATTTAAAAAAATATTAAAAAAAATTTATTTAGAGAGAGACGGAGGAAGAGGGAGAGAGAAAGAGAAACATGGATGTGAGAGAGAAACAAGGGTTGGTTATCCCCCATACCCACCCTGAACAGGATCGAACCCGAAACCTGGGTATGTGCCCTGACCTGGAATTGAACCGGCAACCTTTCAATGCATGAAACTACACCCCAACCACCTGAGCCATACTGCCCAGGGCATCCTCTTAGTATTATTAGGAAGATAATTTGACTTTGCTGACTCTACAAAAGGTCTCATAACCCCCAGGGATTCCTGGATCACACTTTGGGAACCAGTGCTCTAAGTTCAATCACGGCAATTCTAACATAATTAGAATTTTTTAAATCCAAGGTATATGTGTGTTTTTGTACATTTTAAAAGGGAACTCGTCATTATCGTATTGAAGATATCCCTTGTGAGCTCATCTGTAGCTAAGACATCTTAAAGTACCCAGGGACAATTCAGAGATTATGTTTTTAAATCTTTACTGAATTCATCATTAGCAAAAGGTTCTGGATTGACCATCCTGGAAAAAAAGCATTGTAGTTACTCACATAACTGGCATCAGCCAAAGGGCTGCTGTCCAATGACTGTTACCGGCAGACTCAGCTGTATTCCCAAGGCTAGTTTCCAGGGACGGAGAAGGGCGGAGACTCTGTGGTAAATCTGTGGTTCCTTTGCAAACCCAAGAGGAGGGGCTACAGGTGGGTGGATGTCATGTCACTTACCCAACATGGCTACTCACCAAAGCTTCTGGCATGTTATACACTAATTACACAATCACAAGGAGCTGTTTCAAGTCCTGTCTGGACTGTGAGCATGTTTAAAAGATTTCTGTGTTTTTCTCTGCTGTAACAGTGTCCAGCACACAGTAGGCACCCAAACATTTGTTGAATGAGTACATGATTCATCTCTCAGCTAAGTAAGGCCACTGCTTACTGCAGGCTGAAATTCATTACATAAAACACATTATGCAATATGATAACAGCCTTACTAGGAAAATATCTTAGGAAGACTTATTTTTACTCTCAATCTTTCTAACTGGATTTGTGATTATTTAATTAAAGAAAATGATACATCATATATTTAGACTTTAAAATGGCATAAAAACTGGTAGGACTATAGGAAAAGTACTGGGTACAGAATTTTAAATATTGGGGGGTGGTTTTGGTGGCCCTAAGGTCAGGGGCCTTAGGAATATCTGAATCTTGCTTCATGCCACAGTTTCTCCTTCCCTTAAAGTTTGGGAGGGCAATGCACCACACAGAGTTATGGTAACTGGAAAGTGAAGCATGTCATAATTTATTGTGAAATGAGCTTGAGTTCCAAATTCTAGTGCTAAGAATACTGGTGAGCTGGGGCTAGGCCCAAGCCCAGATGTCAGTTCTCATCACACAGTCAGGAGGAAAAATACAGGGGGAGGTGGCTAGAGTGTGAACCTGCTCTGGCCACTTAAGCCACTTGTTTAGAGGAGGAAGTAGAAAGCAAGCAAAGTGGCTGGGCGGCCTCCTTTTCAACAGTGATGTCTGGCTGTTCGGCAAGGGAGAGAAGAGCCCCCCCCCCCCAAGGAGATCTCAGCAAGCTCCACAACTCCACAATTCTCCTCCACAGTAGAGGGGTAGTATGGGGGGGGGGGGGAGTGGGTATGTGGAGAGATGCTTGGAGTGCCTTTGCTTAGGGCCAGAATGAAGTAGAACACATTTATTTTCTGGGAGTACATTAGCACCATCTGGGCACTGGACTTTTCTGGAGCCACCTGTGGCTTACATTTAATCAACAATTAGCTTCTTTTGGTTCCAGGGAACACAGAAGGTAAGAGAATGTAAGTGCCTTGGCAGGAACTTAGTTTTGTTCACAGCTAAATCTTTAGCTCCTAAATCAGTGCCTAACAAATAGTAGGCCCTGAATAAATGTTTGCAGGATGAATCCAAGATCTTTGGGTGGGGTGGGGTGAGCTGTAATGAACACAGTCACTGACCAGTATTGGAGCTGTCCAAACACAGGGACTGTCAAGGCCAGGCCTTCCTGACTAGCCTGGGGGATACTCTGAAGTTGGAAGATGGCCCTTGGATGCACACTGCAAATCTCACTCCAGAGCTACTGAACCTCTGAATGGGACCAGGTAACTGCATTAAGGAAAACAGGCTTCCCAGGCAAGCATAGGAGAACTACTCTTTAGGGATCAAGATTAGGAATTTGTAGGTCTGATGTGTTTTGTTTGGTCTATGCAGTTTAAAACTTTATATTATTTATATTTATTTATTTTAGAGAGAGGGGGAAGGGAGAGAGTATTGATTTGTTGCTCCACTTATTTATGCATTCATCGGTTGGCTCTTGTATGTGCCCTGACCGGGGATTGAACCCACAACCTTGGCATGTAGGGAAGATGCTCTAACCAACTGAACAACCCAGCCAGGGCCCTGGTCCACACAATGTTTGACAAATTAATTTCTTTTATTGAAATGTCCCATCAAAATTTAATTTCCAGTTGCAATGGGAAAACTGAAAGATGTGGCAAAGTTGGCTCTCTGGTAGCTCTCTTCAGTTCCCTCCTGGGCCCAGCAGATGCTGTTTGCCACCTGACCCCACTCCAGCATCTTCCCCTTTACTACTTCCTCATTGCTCTTCCTGTTTCTCTTTTCTCTGGAACTATTGGGACAGCTTCCCACCTGGACTCTCATCATGGTCTTGCCCTTCACAGTTTCAAGAGCAGAGTTTTAAAACAGGATTCTGCTCCTGTACCTCCCAATTAAAGCCATTTACTGGCAGGTGATGCTCCCAGGCTGAGAATCATTCATGTGCCCGCAAGGCCTTGTCTGGCCCTGGCCACCTCCACTGTCTCTCTGTTGCTGCCCCTATATTCACCTATTACATTAAAGAGAACCAAGCATCTTGGACTTAACTGTATAAAACTAAACTCCCAATTTTTCAACGCAAACATGTACCTCCCCAGGGTCCTTCCAGCTGTCACCTACATCCTGGATTTTTCTTTCTCTTACAGCACACAAAATCTTGTTGACGCTATCTTCAAAACACACCCAGATCAGATTCTCATGAGTCCAGATGTCATTGCTATCTCATGTCACTTCCTCTATGTTCTTGTCATCTACAGAATGATCCCTTAAACAGGCCAGATCATGTTTCCATCTCCTTGCTATCCTCCAGTGGCTTACCTTTCCACTCAGGGTGAAATCCCCTCTGAGTCTGGACCCTCACTCAGCCACTTTTTAAAAAAATTATATCTTTATTAATTTCAGAGAGGGAGAGGGAGAGGGAGAGAGAGAGTTGAAACATCAATAATGAGAGAGTTGTTATGATTGGCTGCCTCCTGCAAGCCCCCAACTGGGGATTAAGCCCATAACGGGCATGTACCCTGACTGGGAATCAAACCTCGACCTCCTGGATCCTACACTGATGCTCAACTGCTGAGCCATGCCTGGCTGGGCTCAGCCACCTTCTTAAACTCATCTGCTCCAGCTTTGCTCTGTGCTTGTGGGGCTTCTTCCTGCCCCCACCTGGGTGCTCTTCCTCAAATCCACATGCCTTGCTTCCTCACTCCTGAGTCTGCTTAAAGGTTATCTTAAATTAGCACCCCTCCCCAATTATCCCATATTTAATACAGGACTTAGAATGGTGCTGGCCAAATGTTGGCACTTAGAAGCCTTAAATACGTGTTGAATGAAAGAATCAGTGCTGCTCCTTGAGCCACCATGCCTCTTTTCATCTTAAAGACATCAGTTAGGCTGCCCCTTTGCCCAAGGCAGTCCAACAGAAGCCAAATGCAGCAGGATGTCATTTAAAATTTCCCAGTAGCGATGATTAAAGAAAAAAGCAGGTAAAATGAATTTCACTACTATATTTAATGCAATTGTTCAATATGCTGTCATTTCCACCTGTAATAAATAAAAAAATTTATTTGTGACCTATTTCACATTTTTTTCTTCTTGGAAATAAGTCTGCCAAATCTAGTGTGTATTTTATATTCATAGCATATGTCAATATGCGCTTGCCACATTTCCAATGCTTGATAGTCATATATGGTTAGTCATATTGTACATTACACCTACAATTTCTCCCCATTATATCTTCATCAGTTAGCTCTTCCTCAACCTTCTGACAGCAGCTCAAGTCTAAGTGCCTTAGGGAAACCTTCTACAAACCACTTCCCAGCCTAGACCTGATTTTCACTCAGGGTTCTTTCATAACTCCCTATACTTCTCAAAGCACTTATCACAGCTTATAACTAGGTACTTCTATGGCTATTTGATAAACATGTTTTTCCTGTCTGATAACCCATCACATGCTGGTAGAGGCTAGACCTGCTCTGCTCCTACTTAATTCCCAGTGCTTGATATAGTGTCTGTGCATAGCAGACACTCAATAAACATTTTTGAATTAATGCGTTATATGGCTTAATTCTTTCCCTATACTTTGCATTTCTTTTTGCTGCTGTATACTTTTTAGTTAAGAGGTTCTGCTTCTGTGGAACTTCACTTTGCTTTTACCTTAGCATATTTTCAGATTGTTTCTAAGGCAAACTGCCTTATTCCTATTTCCTACTTAAATTTCCTGGAGAGAGTATTTGATTGGCTAAAGTCAGCGTTTTTCACATTTCCCCAAAGGTCAATATTGTCAGGGGCAAAACAAACAAACAAACAAACAAACAAACAAACAAACACAAAACAAAACCACCCCCAAAACAAAAAAACAGAATTTCTAGTTCCCTCCCATTTAGATTGATACAATTGGTGAGAACGGAGTCTAAATTTTATCAATTTTACCAGGTAATTCTTACTACGAGACAAATATGGGTACGCTTGGCTCATCTTTTCACGGGTACTCGACAGCCCATGCATGGGTTGGCTGTTATTGTGAGGTGTCCTCTCTCATCCAGGGAAGTTACTGGTTGTGAGTGGGAAGAGCAGAATCTGGTTATAGCACAACCACTACTTCCACAGTTTCCTAGGTAACAAGCTCTGTTCTAAGGGTTTCACGTGGTTCTTGTTGAATCTTCCCGACGGCCCCGTGAGATAAGATTTGAGAGGTGAATTAAAATGTCCAGGGCTGCGGCAGTTCAGCAGCATCCAGCCGAGTGTCCTGCATGTCCCACCACGTCTGCTCCCCTGGTTATGGGGCTGAGGCTCCAGTATAAGCAGCTCGAGCATTTAAAGCGGCAAATAAGATACCACCGCACAACCCCATCGACTGCTCCCCGCTTTGTGAGCTCACAGGGGTCGGTCAACGATGCCCAGCTCCGCGGCCCCGTGGGGGCACGGCTCAGAGTAGAGCCGACGGCCTCAGGTCCGCGTCGAGTGCTTGCTACAACACACCAGGCTCACATTCCGTCTTCCAGCTCCTTAAACACCAGGCCCTGGTTCTCCACAGTTCCCTAAGTCGCTTCCGGCACTTGGAAAGGCCAATTGTCACGTCCGAGAACGAAAAGAACCCACCCTTGCCCTTTGCGACTCAAGAAGCCAATCAAACTGCTCGCTACCCTAACGTCCCGTGCGCCTGGACGCACGACCTTGACCAATCCGTCCCGGGACGTCCTTATGATCCCGCCCTAGGCCTGTCACAAAAGCTGTCAATCACGCCGTTGCCCCTTCACTCCGCGTGCACTTCGTCTCCGACGTCGTGACGTTTACAGTCCTGTGCTTAGAGCAGCTGGCCAATGGCGGTGGCGGATACGGCGGACCAATGGGCGGCGTCGTTTCATGAGGCCGGCTCCCGCCGCAGCCGCCGCGGGTCTCGGAGCCAAAGGCCGCCCGAGCCGGATCGCGATGGAGCGAGGGCCACAGGCGGGGAGGCGCCGCCGCGGAGCGCGCGGCCCAACGCCCCCTCAGTGATTACTCGAGTCGCTGCGGCCCCGCCGAGCCCGGTCGCGCCCGAGGGGCCGCCTCGCCGGCCTCGGAGCCCGCGCAGCCTCCGCCGCCTTCCCGCGCGGGCCGCGGGCCGGGAGCCGGGCCGGGGCTGCATGGCCTCGCCTGCGCGCCGCCGCTGAGCCCGCGGAGCCGCGCCGCCCGGAGCCGGGTGAGAACCGCCGCCGGCGCGGGGGTTTGGTGGGCGCCGGGTTGTGGGACGGTCTCGCGGCCTGCAGGCCTTCCCGGCCAGGCAGAGCAGTGCGACGTGCTCCAGGCGGGCCTAGGGGCCAGGGCAACCGTGAGGGCCGACGGGGGGCTCCGTGTGGGCCTGGGGGGCCTGGGCAGCAGTGAGGGGCTGATGGGAGAGCTCCAGGCGGGCCTGGGGGTTTGGGGCAGCCCTTATGGGCCGAGGGTGGGCTCCGGGTGGGTCTGGGGGGGCCCAGAGCAGCCGTGAGGGGCTCCGGGTGGGCCTGGGGGCTTGGGGCAGCCCTGAGGGGCTGAGGGTGGGCTCCAGATGGGCCTCGGGTGCTCGCAGCAGCTGGGGGGGTCCGGGTGGGCCTGCGGCTGCGGCGAGGGGCCGAGGTGGGGGGACTCTGGGAGAGCTTGGGGGAGCCGTGAGGGGCAGAGTGTGGGCCTGGGGCGGCTCGGGGCTGTCGTGAGGGGCTGAGGGTGGATTCCAGGCCGACATCGGGGGTTGCGGGGTCTGGGCAGCGGTGAGTGGTCTACGGGGGTGCTCCGGGGTGGCCTAGGGGCCTGGGCAGCCGCGAGGGGCCTACGGAGGGCTCTGGGAGGGCTTGGGGCAGCTGTGAGGGGCCGGCCGTGGGCCTGGAGGCTGGGGCAGCTTGAGGGGCTGAGGGAGTTCCGGGGCGGGCCTGGTGGGGGGCCCGGAGGCAGCCTTGACGGGCTGAGGGTGGGCTCCAGGGAGGGGGCCTGCGGTAGGCGGGAGGGGCTGAGGGTGGGCCTGGGGGTCTGGGGAAGCCGTGAGGTACTGGGAAGTGGGTTCCAGGGCCGTCCTGAGGGACCTGTGGGGCTCAAGGTAGCCATGAGGGGCCGACGGTGGGCCTGAGGGGCCCAGAGAAGCCGTGAGGAGCTCACGGACGGCACTGGAGGGGGTGTTGGGGGGCGCTGGGGGCTTGGGGGACCCCGGGCAGCCGTGAGGGGCTAAGGGGTGGGGCTGGGCGCCCAGGGTAGGTTTGAGGGGTTGATGGGGGCCGCTGGGTGAGTCTGGGAGGTCCCAGCAGCTGTGAGGGGCTAGGGTGGGCTCCGGGGGCCCAGGGCACCTGGGAAGCCGGGGCACCGACCTCTGACCCGCGCGGGAGGGGCGCCCTCACGGTAGCTGTGGTAGTTGTTATTCCCAGTGTCCCTATTATTATCGCTGTTTTGAAATGGGAGCTGGCGGGTTTCGGGCTGAGAGCCGGAGGGGGCGGGTGAGCCGGGGCCCTGGAGGGAAAGTGGGGGCGCGGAGGTTGCAGGAGGCGCGCGTGGGCTCGCAGAGGGGCAGGAATTCGGGGCAGCGGCGCAGGGGGTGTTGTTTCGGGGGGGGGAGGGTAGGCGGGACTGGGGAGCGGGTGGGAGGGAAGCGGTGGCGGCTGCAACAGCAGCCCTTGGCCTCAAGGAACAATGTGAGACGTTGCTTGAAATGTTAATTTCCGTTCCTCATTTCATCATTCCCTGGCAGGGCGGTAGGGGTGTGTGTGTGTGTGTGTGTGTGTGTGTGTGTGTGTGTGCGCGCGCGCGCGTGTGTGCGCTTGCTTGCTTGCTTGCTTGTGTGTGCGGGCGCGTGCGTGTGCGTGTGTGTGTGTGTGTGTGTGTGTGTGTGTGTTGGCCCTGCCTCATGGATTCAGTACCCTCTCAAAGAAGGATTGTGCTTTTAAGTCCTGTATCCCCGCCATGTTGGGGGGGGGGGCTCTTAATTTTTTGAGGTCTGCTCTGTTGCTGGTGCCCCATTAAGGCTTTCTCCTTCTGTTGTGTTTTTGGAAAGCCAGTCTTATATCCCATCTTCCAAGGAGTTTTAGAAGATTAAGCTGGTCTAAGAGGGCCCTGTGCTTTGAAAACCATCTTTTTTTCTACCATTTAATGTGCAACATACTTAGGTATAGGTTATGAGATGTTTCCTATCCATTTGCAAGAACAAGGTGGTTTTGCAAATTTCTCTGTAGAGAAATCAAACCTCGGGCTTTCCTATGTTGTGAGTTTCCTGAAGTGATTTAAACAGTATCCTTAACATACCTTTTCAACTGAAGAGTAAAAGTGTGCATAGTTGTTGAATTGCAAAACTTAGAATATCTTGGTCCTTTTGGTGGGATGATAAGATAAATTCAGCAAAACGAAAGATAATATTGCTTGTGGAAAAATGCCATTGAAACAGTTACTATTTTGGGTTTGTGCAAACCCAGTCAATGGCATAACTTGGATAGTTCTAAATCAGAGACTCTGAGACTATTTAGTTGATGTCTTTGGTGTCTTGATTTCTCTTAATAAATGTTGGCTGTCCTGGAAGAGCTAGAGTTCTGTTTGTGTCTTGAGAATGATTGCACAAATACTCTGATATTACTTTGAAACTGTAGTTTTTTTTGTTTTTTTTTAAAGGAAAACATCTTGCTCAACTTCGATTGTGACCCTGGAATTGGATCCCTATCTTTGGTGTTTCCTCCCCCACCCTCCATTCAGCTGTTGTTCTCTTTCTGTAAAGTTTCACGCTTAAGAGCAGGATCTCATTTGATAGGCTGGGCCTCTTGAATGGAATGAGATGGGAGGAAACAAAGACCAAGTTGCTATGACATTTTTCTGTGTTCTTTGTGCATGCCTCTTGAGTTAGTTAAGAAGCTACCCAAAGGTATTGCTAGATTTGATCCAAATTGGAAACTTTCAGAAGTTATTTTCTCCTGAATTTTTTATTGTGGTAAAATCTACATTATATAATTTACCAGAAGTTTGTTTTTAAAGGTGTCACATAATTTAGATTCCTCATTTGCAGTTATAAGTTTGTGTCAGCTTTCTTACTTGAATTTCCACTGTCAGATGTTTTTCTCTAGACCCTCTGTGGACCAGCCATGTTAATCACACTGCACGAGCAGTGTGCCTTTCATCTCTCTAAACCAGATGGGCTGCTTATGACTAGTGGCTGTCATGTTAGGTTAATTACAGTGTTGATACAGTGACAAGTAGAACTTTCTACAAACAGACTTAAGGAATATTGAGAATATTTTTCAAGAAGCTTTGTGTACCTTGGATTTTAAGTATACTTGACATAGTAAGTTTATGTTTCATCACATATAAGGAGAGTTTTTTTGCATATGGGCAATGAGCCCATAATCAATTAAATAACATAATTAGAGAGTGTCAGTAAATGCTGGTTCAGAGCATAATCTGCATTTGTTGCCAAAATAAGTGTTTTGATCTGTCCATTACCCTGTGTAAGTCCCTTTATCCCTCACATGGTAAGTGTAATGGATGAGCTTCCTTCAGTAGCAAGGTGTTTGCTAGTTAGTATGTGAAAATGATGATGCATTGCTGTCTGACCACATGCTGTCAGTTTATTATTGCTGTTTAGTCAGTGCTCTGTGGGGATTGAGTTTGGCTGGTTGATAAACTTTATACAAAAATTGAATGAACTCAACTAAACGTTATTGTCTTCAAATGTTTTTAGTATGTGTTCTCTTAATTTTAATTTTTTTTTTTTTTTAATCCCCATCTGAGGATATTTTTTCCATTGATCTTTAGGAAGAGTGGAAGGGAGGGAGGAGGGGAGAGAGAGAGACAGACATCAGTGTGAGAGAGATACATCGATTGGTTGCCTCCTATACATGCCCCTACTGGAGCCTGGATCAAGCCTGTATCCGAGGTACCAGCCCTTGACCAGGAATCGAACCCGAGACCTCTTTATCTAAGGGCTGACGCTCTAACTACTGAGATACAGGCCAGGGCTTAATTTGAATTTCAAATGGAATTATTGTGCAATTCAACTTTTTCAGTTTTATCTTAAAGCTATATGGAAGAGGGTGTCAATCCTCAGTTCTTAGAACTCTGGCAATTAGAGATAATCAACATATAAAGCCTTTTTAGGTTTAGGAAATGATCCACTTTAACAACTACTTTGTTAATTCTGTAAAGATGTTTCTATTTTTAAGTGGCTCTTCGTCCTCGTCGTTGTTGTTGCTTCATGGATCTTATTCATGGTATATTTTAAGCCAGACCCAGACCCAGCTGTATACTTAAGTGTCTGTTTTTGTTACTCTTTTGTACTAATCTTCCATTCTTCCCCCTCAGTATTTAAATTTTTCTTTAAATTCACCTTTGGAGCAAATAGCATTTTGATTGATTGATTGATTTAGAGAGAGAGAGAGGGAGAGAAGAATGAGAGAGAGAGAAATATCAGTTTGTTTTTCCATTTATTTATATATTCATTGGTTGACTTTCATATGTGCCCTGACCGGGGATCAAGCCCAAAACCTTGGCGTGTGGGGAGGACACTCTAACCAGCTGAGCTACCAGGCCAGGGCTTCAAATGTTATTTTTTATTTTTTTAAATAGTTTTATTCTTTAAAATATATTTTTATTGATTTCAGAGAGAGAAGGGAGGAGAGGGAGATAGAAACATCAATGATGAGAGAAAGTCATTGATTGGCTGCCTCCTGCACACTCCCTGGTCTGGTGGGGATCCAGCCTGCAGTCCGGGCATGTGTCCTGACCAGGAGTTGAACCTCAATCTCCTGGAACATAGGTCAATGCTTAACTGCTGAACCACGCCGGCTGGGCCAGATGTTATTGTTATGATAAATGTCCCAATCAGAACCTGGTGGCGTGGCCCCTTCCCCCAGTCACAGTGTCTCTGAACTGGTGCTCTGGCTACATTGGCTTTTCATTTCTTAGATTGAGCCATGTGCCTTATTCTTGCACGGCCATTAACACCTGCTGATTCTCTGTATGGACCAAGGTCCTGTTGAGTGTCCATCCCCTTTCTTGCAAATCCTCCCCTCACTCCCCCAAAAATCTCCACGATAATTCCTACTTAACCTTAAATATTGCTTCCTCTTAGAGAGCCTTCTTAATCATCTCTCCCAAGGAAAGTGGCCACCCCATCTCGTTATAGCCACATAGAACTTAACACAAGTGGTCAAATACGTAATGACTGGTTTATGTTTGTCCCCATAATAGAAGGACTGTAAGCTTAATAATGATAGGGATAGTCTCTGGTCACGCACGAACCAAACTAAGGCATGACACTAATTGTCTCAAGAAGTATTTATTGAATTGTTTAAAGGCTACATACGGAAGTATTTGAATAATTTTGAAAGGTGAAATTTAGGATTATGAACTTTCATTTATTTGATTGACTAAGAAGTTTGCTATGTGCATATCAGCCATTTTTCCACTTGTTTTCACTATAGGCATGTCTTTACAGTTTAGATAAAGGTGTGGGACATGGCTTTTAAAATTGGCACAGAACAATAGATAAAGGAAAATAATAAAGAGGAGTTTGTCTGTGTGGGAAGGAAAAAGATGCTTTCTGTAAAAGCAGTTTTAGTAGGACTGCTGCTTTTGGGGCCATAGTCCAAGGCTCACTGAGTGTAGTTTGTTGCTGCTCCTGCTTGTGGTCCTTAGGTATTTCATCTAGAATTTTGAGCACCTGGCCACATGTAACAGAAATGATGGTTTAGCACCCTAGTATAGTCCTTTGCAAGTTTTAGCATTTTAAATAGGATATATTTTTTCTTTTTTTATTAATTTTTTAGAGAGAGAAGAAAGGGCAGAGTGAGAGAGAGAAACATCAATCAGTTGCCTCCCATACACCTTTACTGGGGCTTGAATCCACAACCCAGAAATGTACCTTGACTGGGAATTGAACCCACAACCATTTTGATGTATGAGACGACTATCCAACCAATTGAACCACCTGGCCAGAGCAAAAGTTTTAGCATTTTATTATTTATTTTTTTACTTACTAACCCACTGTATAAAAAAGTTCCTGGGTGTTGGGGCCAAAGCCTCAGTTTAAATATAAATTACCCAGAATAGAGGTGGCCCCTTAACATATATTACCCTCTTCCAGTTTTATCATTTTAATAAAGAAAAAAAAAAGTCTCTTTGGAGGGAAATACACCAAAATGGAGTTTTGTTATTTTTCCCCATTTATGTTTGTTTTATAAATTAAAAAAAATGAAAACCTGTTATGTAAGTGACAAAATGGCTTTTGAAAGATTAATTATGGGTATAATTTAGGTGATAGAGACTTGAGTTCTTGGTTAGGGTACAGTGAGTTTGATATGTGTGATTTTTAACTTCTTAGGTAATAAGGGACAAAAGGAATTGGTTGCGGCTGAAAAAACTAAAAGACCATTCTAGAACTTTCTGGTTTTGTGAATACAGCGTTAAGTGAGTTTTCACTGTGAAAGGACTGAAAATCCTGTTGCTGGGCCAAGGTTTCTTTGATGCCATGTGCCCTGGATTGTTGTCGTCTCCACTACACCCCCTCCGCCCCCCGCCCCAAGGCTGAGGTGGCTGTTAGTGTCCCCTACTGCCTGGCTGACCCAAGTTTCCAGTTCTGCCGTTGGTGTCTTTGCAGTGAATTATTTATTATCCTGAAAATCTGTAAGCACTCTTTTTTCACTTGTAAAGAAACCGATGTGCACCTGTTCACTATATAAAAATGTTGGCCTTTTCTCAATGTAAAACAGTTTTGATCACTTAGATCAAAATTTTTTGTCAAGGTTAAATAAGATTCCTAAAATCCCCCTCTCCCCTAAAGAGTTGTTTAACCCTAAAAGAAATGTGACCTTTAAGAATGCAATTTAACTTGTAAATGTTTTAATAACTTTCAGGTTATTTTTTCATCTAAAATGTAGCAAGTAGACTTCTTTTCTCAGCTTATTAGTAATAAGTACCCCTTCCTCCCAGACTGAAATGCCAATGTCCTGGAATAATGAATATTTCTAAATAATGAGAATATTGCATAGAGTGTTTGGTTCATAAGGTTTTGTCTAAAGTTATGATTAGTTTTTTTCCACTGCATTCATATACAGCAAAATAAACAAAAGACTTTCATTTAATTCTGGGTGACAACGTAAACTTGCGATCATTATATTAAACTGTGTAAACTTATCTAAAATAGAGAGGGTTAGAGAAGCAGTGAGGAACCTTATTACTCTTAAAATAGGCCTTGCTAGTATGTACCACATTTCTAAATGTGGTTTTACATCCTGTAAAACAGGAAGTAAAACACACACACACACACACACACACACAAAACCAAAAAACCCCAAAGCATTACTCTTGAAGGAATTAACTTAAAAAAAAAATTACTAAAATGCCTTACTAATTATAGGATGTGCAGAACACTTAAAAAAAAACTTGCCTTTTTGGATGATTACAAAGAAAACCCAGCCTTTGGGGGTCTGAAACTTGGAAGAACTTGTAGCTTAGGTTAGTATTCCACAACCCCTTGGGTGATTGATTTTAAGGAATTTTTAGACTTTGTGAGTTTTTTCTTTGCTAGAGGTGTATGATTTGCTCCACATATATTTAGATTACTCATATGGGTTTTTCAGTACTTTGAGAATAGTGTATCTGAAATTTGAAGTTTAGTGCTTAATATATTAATTATGCTAAAACTCTCAAAATATTTTCTTATGGGATTCCCCCCCCCCAACATATGAGAAGAGTAATCTTTGAATTGTGTCCTTTATCTTTTATTGTGAAACTCAGGAGGAAAGTGATATGTCCTTTTACTATAGCTTAAGTAATTTTCAGCAGATGTAACCTTAATGAGATTTACATGCAAACTGTTTTTCTTTGGTGAAGAGATTAGATCTGAATCTGCTAAACTTGGGTTCTTAACAGATGACTGACTAAAGACTATGTTGAAGCAATAACTTTAATTTTTAAAGAAGGATATTTGAGTAAAGACCAATGGCACAGTGAAGTTTTAGGAAGTTGGGGAGAAAAACCTCTATCCTAGAATTTAACTGTAGTCTCTCCTTTTCCTTTTCTTTTTCCTTTTCCTTGATAGCTTTCTTCTAGGCCCCCAAATATGTTCTTTCAAGGAGTTGGGGACACATGTAGATGGGAGGGTGTGTTAGAGGAGGTGACATAGGAGGTTGTGAGGGTGGAAGGAATACATTCTCTCAGAATTAAAAAAAAATGTTCTAGTGTTTTCTGTTGCTGCTGTAACAAATTGCCACAAATTAGTGCCTTAAAATAATACAAGTATATGATTTTACAGTTCTGTAGATAAGCCTGACATGGATTTCACTGGGCTAAAGTCAAGGTGTCAGTAGGGCTGGTTCCTTCTGAAGGCTCTAGGGTAGACTCCATTTCCTGGCCTCTTCCTTTTTTTTTTTTTTTCTTTATCTTCACTCGAGGATATTTTTTCCATTACTTTTCAGAGAGAGTGTCACATTGATTGGTTGTCTCCGCACGTACCCAACCAGGGCCAGGGATCGAGCCTGCAACAGAGGTACATGCCCTTGGCCAGAATCAAACCCTGGTCCCTTCAGTCCATGGGCTGACACTTTAACCACTAAGCCAAACTGGGTAGGGCAGGCCTCTTCCTTTTTTTTTAGAGGCTGTTCACATTCCTTGGCCCTTTCCTCCACTCTTCAAGCCAGCAATGTTGCATCTCTCTGATCTTCCAAAGTCACATCTCCTCCGCAACTCTCTTCTTCCTCCCTCTTCCATTTTTAAGGACCTTTAAGAAGAGAGTTGGGGAGGAGATGTGATTATATGGGGCTCACCTGGATAATTTATCCAGGATACTCTATCTGTTGTTTAGCAACCTTAATTCCACCTGCAACCTTAATTCTCCTTTGCTGTGTAATCTAAAATATCCACAGGTTCCAGTGATTAGGATGTGGCCCTCTCTGGGAGCATTATTCTGCCAACCACACTATGATTCCATGGATGCTGTCATAGCAGATGAGGTTGGATCTGATCATTGTGCAGCTGGCTCTGATGCTTTGCTTTGGTTCACCAGAGTGGTTTTGATTCTTGGAAAGCCTCAGTGCCAGTGTTGTCTGGCATTGATGGGGGATCAGTGAGTGTGGTGGAAAATACATGTCCTGGACACAGTTTTGTTTAAGTAAAGTTTTATTTTGGAATAATTTTTATTTTTAAATTTTTTTATCTTTATTGTTGAAAATATTACAGATGTCCCCTTTTTATCCCCATTGATCCCCTCCACCCCACATCCATCCCACCCCAGGCTTTCCCATACCAATGTCTGTGTCCATGGGTTTGATTAATCTCTTCCTACCTACTCCCCACCTTCCCTCTGAGATCCCTCAGTCTGTTCCATGCTTCTATGTATCTGGATCCATTTTGTTCATCAGTTTATTTTGTTTATTATATTCCACATATAAGTGATATTGTGGTATTTTGGAATAATTTTAGACACACAGAAAAGTTGCCAAAGTAGTGCATGGAGTTCCATTGTATTCTTTATCCAGGTTTCCAGTGTTAACCTCTTATATAACAATAGTAAGGTTGTCCACACTAAGAAATTAACATTGGTATGTAACTTTTTTTTAAATCTTCACCCAGAGGATATGTTTTTATTGATTTTAGAGAGAGAGGAAGGGAGAGAGAGAAACATGGATCCATTGCCTCCAGTACTCACCCCTCACTGGGGACCGAACCCGCAACCTAGGTATGTGTCCTGACTGGGAATCAAACTCGCAACCTTTTGGTATATGGATGATGCTCCAGCCAACTGAGCCACCCAGCCAGAGTTGGTATGTTACTATTAATTAAACACCAGACTTCATTTGGACTTCACCTGTTTTTCTTCTAATATTATTTTACTGTTCCAGGATCCCACATTGCATTTAATTGTTATATCTTCTTACTGCCCTCCTGTCTAACAGTTTCTCTCTCAATCTTTCCTTATTTTTCATGAACTTGGCAGTTTTGAAGAGTATGATCTTTGTTGTTGTTTTTAATCCTCACCCGAGGATATTTTTTCCATTGCTTTTCAGAGAGAGTGGAAAGGAGAGAGAGAGAGAAACATCAATGTGAGAGACGCATTGATCGGTTGCCTCCCGCATGCGCCCCAACCAGGGCTGGGGACCAAGTCTGAAACCAAGGTACGTGCCCTTGGCTGGAATGGAACCTGGGACCCTTCAGTCTGCAGGCTGACACTCTAACCACTGAGCAAAACTGGCAAGGGCTGTTTTTTTGGTTTTGTTTTTAATGATTTTGTAACTATTCATCCATTTAGCACAGTTGCAAAGCACTGTAGAGCTGATGTCTGGTTTATCTGACTACTGTTCCAAATGTGAACTGTTGCATAGTGGGAGAAAAGTTTTGTGTCTATTTGCAATTGGAGCGAGTTACATGTTTTATGGAGGGGGCTTATAAGACTAGACAAACTTAGCTTTTTTCCTACTTAACATTGACTTAGTGATGTTTATTGGTTGCTCACTGTTTGCAAGTCTGTGTTGTAGAAGCAAATGATTGAGACATAGCCCTGCCCTGAGATTGGGGAGAAAGAGATGCACTTAGGGGTACTATGAAAAGAAGCAGTTCAGGGGAGAGAGCGTTTTTGGCTTTGTAATCTGGGAGATGTAATGGAGGAAGTGCTATTTAAGAATCAACGCTATTTAAGAATTGGTGCAATGTCAGTGTGCAGAGAGCAGGGTGAGGCCATTGTAGACTGTGGTAAGGCACTGGACAAAGGCTGGGAGGTGGGATGTAACCTGAGAATGTCAGCTAGACCTGTTTCATGGAGCCCATGAAAGAAAATGGTAGCAGATAAAGCTAGGAAAATGGACTGGAGTCAAATTGTGTGGGACTTGAAATGATGATGCCTGTATTTGGCCTGCTGAGGAGGAGGCATTACATTGCCTGAAGCAGGACATGGTGTGTCAGAGTCTGATGGCAGTGGACAGGCCAGATGAAAGTCAGAGTAACTGGTGAGTGGAAGGCTTTGCAGTACTCCTGTGCCTAAATTTGGGATATCAAGAAAGGGGTGGCTTCTGGGAGTTTGGCACCGATAGAATCATCTCAGTTTGGCCACTGGTTATGAAAGGAGGTGAATATTTTACCCCCACCATTCTCCTTTTGGATGAACATTGGGTTTAAAATGTGTCTCACTAGAAACACTATTATAGAAAGTAGAAAGACCATTTTCTATGGGAAGATGTAAAACAACCAGTTAGAAATGGATGAAGGGTTTTTAAAACTTGTTGTAGGAATAATAACTGAGTTCAGATGAATGGTAAAAATGCCCATTCCAGAAAAGTGACTGAGTGAAGTGCGTATAATAGAACCTGAATGTGGGTCTGTCAGTGTGGGAGGGATGCCTCAGGCAAGAGTAGGAGGAGCTCTCGTGAGAAGAGCTGTGTGGGCTAACAGGTTCCTAAGAGGATCTAGAGAATCTTGAAACAGGGAGGGAACTCTTAAAGTGGCCTGCATGGGCAAGTTGTAAAGACTTAATGGTGTTTGCTAGCTAACAAGTATTTGTATAAAAATGCTTGGAAATGACAGGGTAAGTTGATTGAGAGTGGATAGAATGGGGCAAACAAGTGATGAGCGGTTTTATAAAAGGACAGGGCAAAGGAGATGGGGAACAGAGGGCTGGAAGCTGGAAGGGGAGACTAGGTCACAGTGCTGGCTTTCTCTCTTGTGCCTGCTACATGCCACACTCCATCTCTGTGCTGTGACAAGCCTGAGTGCCTCTGGCCTTGTGATGCTTGCATTCTGGAGGGAGAAATGGGCAGCTTGGTCAGGAGAGGAAATGCTGTCTAGGGAAGTCTGGTAGGCAGAGGCCATGAGCCTGGGAGTGGTGACACTTTTCAGCTCACCAGACATTTAGTTTGAACACCTCTTATGTCCAAGACAGAGTCTGGTCCTTGCCCTGAAGCAGTTTATTTTAGACAGTATAAACTATAGGCCAAGGACAGTAGTTTAGGGTTCCTGTTGAAAGGGCTAGAGATTTTGGGGTCTGGAGAAGTAGCCTGCTGGTGGAGGTTACGTGGAAGGAAGAACAGGGATCTTGTTATTGCCAAAATTCATTGTTAGGCTTAATCTTGAACTTGTGTTTGTTGTGTATCCCCCATAGTTCTACGTACATAACAGTAGATACCTATCAATATTTGCGTGAAACGTCAATCTTAAAGGTTAAAAAGGGCTTATGGCCTGAGAAAGGAGTAATACTTGGCAAGAAATACATAATACTCTATGCAAGAAACATGTAATACTTTAAATCTGTGCCAAACATATTAACTAGTGTGATTTGCCCCTAGTCAGTAGAATGTAGCCTTTATCCTGCTCTATCATAGCACTGTTTATCATGTGCTGTGATCCGAAGAACTTTGCCCTTTGGTCTGTCTGTGGGCGGGCAGTGGTAAAACTCAGGCATCTGGCTTAGAGAACCTTCAATTGGTGGCTGTCTCAGTTGTCTCTACTGTTTCTTTTGGGGTCCTGAATTGCATATAGTTTAATTGCAAATACAGAAACAAATGGAGAGCAAAAGTGAATGTTTTGGCCCTAGGCAGCCTGAATCAGTCAGTCCTCAGACTGAAGAGTCCCAATCTTGATTCCAGCCAAGGGCATGTACCGTGGTGTTAGACCCAATCCCCAGCCCTGGTCCAGGTGCTTGCAGGGGGCAACCAGTCGATGTGTCTCTCTCACATCAGTGCTTCTCTCTCCTTTCCACTCTCTCTGAAAAGCAATGGGAAAGTCCTTGGGTGAGAATTAAAAAAAAAAAAGTAAATGTTTTGGTCAGCCTGATCTTTGCAGGTGCCTTGGGCAAGGTACACTTGAAGGGAGTTGCCTCAGGGCCAGGCCTGTGTGTGGTGCACTAACTTCTTTGTATTTATTTACCAGCTTCTCCATAACATTAAAGCATTTTACCTTTAATTGGTTGACAACTGCTGTTTATCTGAAGGAGAGGACTAGTTTTTACCATTGTTACACGGTCACAGGACTAATCCAACCACTGTCCTTTCTTGATTAGTAGACCATTTTAGAAGCTACAGAGCAGTGTAGATTTGTAAGTTACCTGTGACTTAACTGATCACAGCCAGGATGGGGCAGAGGACTAAGGGAAAGTCTCAGGCAGGGACCATGGCAGCCACTGAAATTCTATTTGAATTTTATAAAAATTTATTTGAGCCAGACTGAGGACCTGAGGTTGGCTTGTTAATTGTCTTTTTGTTTGTCCAGGATGCTTTTGAGGGCTATACTTTTAGTGAATTAGGTTACATTAAAAAAAATTTAAGATCAATGGGCAATCAAGGCTATTTGGTTTCCAAGTGTTGCAGCTGGGGCTGAAGTCAGTCTGTCCTGGGCTGCTGGGTTTAAGGTGAAGGGAAACACTTTGTGCCTCAGACTGTACTCTTTTAATGGAGTTATTTGAAGGCTAAAGTGGTAAGAGATTTTAAGCCATTTTAAATAATAGATACAAGGGTACCAGATATATACTAACTATGGTTCCAAGCTTTACTTTTTTTTTAGGACAGCTGTTTTTTGTTTTTGTTTTTTTTTAATATATCTTTATTGATTTCAAAGAGAGGAAGGGAGAGGAGAGAGGGAGTTGAAACATCAATGATAAGTTGTCATTGATTGGCTGCCTCCTTCACACCCCTGACTGGGGATTGAGCCCACAACCCAGGCATATGTCCTGACCAGGAATCGAACTGCGATCTCCTGGGTCCTAGGTCAATTCTCGACCACTGAGCCACGCCTGGCCAGGCTTTACTTGGTTTTAAAAATGACAGCTTTAGACCTCTTGGAGAGTCTGTAAGTTGGTTGCTGGCATGTAAAGGAAGGGGGAGAGATTTCTAGCAGGCAGAAGAATGTTAACGTGTTTATTCTGTGCATGGTCTGGCATGTGGGTTTTAATTTCAGCCCATACTTCCACTTACAAGATTTGAGAGTTGGAGCTAGAACTTGTGTTTTTACCAACAACATAGGGTACTTTAAAACATTCCCATGTAAATATTTGTTATTGGTGGCTAAGTTTCCTAAACTGTAGTTTTTACTGCTGAAATTGTAATTACTTTTGTCATCTAACAAGATTTAGAGCTGATAGACAGATCATACAATTTTTTTCCTGAGTCCTAGGAAAATAAGTAAATAAGTTCACAGTTTGACTTGGAAGCCTACCATATAATTCAGAGAGTAGACACTCATTATTAATAGTTGATACTGTTTGATGATGTTGATTTCCTTGAATGGATTCTTCTGGTGTTGGCTCACTGTGTCTCAAGAGAAAAGGTCCTCCCTTAGCCAGTGGTTCTCCCTGGCTCCCATCATAGGGGAGAACATGCCAGTTTCCTTGTCTGAAGGCCCCAGTGTATGGCTGGTTATGTCTCAGCAGGTAGAGCATGGTGTGGGTAAAGCAGTGGCTTTAGTTTTTTTTTCTTTCTCTTATAATATGTTTTTATTGATTTGAGAGAAAGAAGAAGGAAGAAGGGAGAGAGAGAGAAATATTGGTGAGATAGAACATCGACCGGTTGCCTCCTGCACTGCCCCTACTAGGGATCAGGCTGCAACCTGGGCATATGCCCTGACTGGGAATTGAACTGGTGTCCTCTTGGTTCATGGGTTGATGCTCAACTGCTGGGCCATACCAGCTGGGCTGGTTTTAGGTTTTATCCTCATATGGGCCTGTTTCTCAAATGTTCCAATTTGATTAAGTAATAAAAGTTACTCTCTTGAATGTAAAATCCGTTCCGGATGTTGGTGAGTTTATAATTAACATTTTATTGTTAACTTTATGTTATCAGTTGTATTATTCTTGTTCATGGACCTTTCTTTAATAAGTTCATGCACAGCAAAAGAAACCATCAATAAAGTGAAAAGACAGCCTACAGAATGGGAAAAAATATTTTCAAACCGTATATCTGATAAGGGTCAAAATATCCAAAATATATAAAGAAGTCATACAACTCAATAGCAAAAAAAGCCCCAAACCAAAATAACCCAATTAAAAATGGGCAAAAGACCTGAATAGACATTTCTCCAAAGAAGATATATGAAAGGCCAACATGAAAAGAGGCTCAACATCACTAGTCAATTAGGGAAATGCAAATTAAAACCACAATGAGCTATCACCTCATACCTTTTAGAACGGCCATCATAAAAAATATAAGAGATAATAAATTCTTGTGAAGATGTAGAAATGCATGGATGGTGAGAATGTAAATTGGTGCAGCTACTATGAGAAATAGTATGGAAGATCCTTAAAAAATTTAAAAGCACTACCATACAGGGTTCAGCAAAAGTAGGTTTGTAGTTGTGAGGAGGCAAAACAAAGTTTATTCTTGTATTACTATAATTGTAACCTGTGTGTCATTTTCCATATGAACAATTATAAACCTACTTTTGCCCATTCTTGTATGGTCCAGCAATTCCAATTCTGGGAATATCCAAAGGAAACAAACCCCTCAAAAATATATCTGCACCCCTATGTTTATAGCAGCATTATTTTCAGTAGCCAAGACATGCAAACAACCTAAGTGTCCATTGAGAGTTGAATGGATAGAGGAGTTGTGGTATATATATATATATATATATATATACACACACACACAGTGGAATATTATCAGCCATAAAAAGGGAGGAAGTCACCATTAAGTAAAATAAGACAGAGTAAGACAAATACTATAAGACCTCACTTATATGAGGAATCTAAAATCAAACAAAAAAAACCAAACTCAAAGAGCTCGGATTTGTACTAACCAGAGGTTTGGAGGGAGGGGGAATTGGAGGAATATGGTCATAAGATACATTCTTTCTGTTATAAGATGAATAAGTCATAAGGATGTATTGTACAACATGATGACTATAGAATTCTTATTAGAAGGAGAACATTTTTTCCCCTCTTTTTTTTTTCTTTTTGAATTGTATCTTTAGAGAAGATAGATGTTAGCTGAACCTATTGTGGTAATCATTTCACAATAAATGTAAACCAAACTGTGCTATATACCTTAAACTTATACAGTGGTGTATGCCAATTATTTTTCAATAAAACTGGAAAAATATTTAAAAAGACATTCACTACAAGGTCTGAGTTGTGCCCACTCAGTACCAGGAATGCCATTTAAAAAACCTTCGAGCAGCCCTGGCTGGTGTGGCTCTGGTTGGGTGTTGCCCCATACACCAAAAGGTTACCAGTTTGATTTTCTGTCACTGCATATCATGGCACATGCCCTGGTTGCCCCAGTAGGAGTGTATGCAGAAGTCAACTGATTAGTGTTTCTCACATTGATGTTTCTCTTTCTCTCTAAAAGTTAATTAAAAAAAAACCCTAACCAAAAATATAAAACCTGTGAGCAGGGGGAGGCCATTGGATTTCCCACTTCCTTAGCGGGCTTTGGTGTCTCTTACCGAATTCTGTGCAGCCTCTCCCTTTCACCACTAGGCTCTCTCCCGTCATTGTTGCTGGGGTGTTAATTTAGCTGTTCGTGCCTTTGCTTTGAAAGATAATTTAAAAAGTACACACTCACATATCTGTAAACTGAATATATTCAAAGGCAAGTATCATGTGCTGATTAATCAAGAGAAGTAGTTTTTCAGGCTGCTTTAAATAGCCCTCAGTTTTATTAAAAGTAATTTCTGAGTGAGATGTTTTTTATATCAAGTCACATTTGTTTTATATAGGAGCCAAACCTGCCATGTAATTAATGTTTTTCTAGTGGCTACAGCTCCTGAGGTTGGTTATCTGACACCCGGAACACTTAAGGATCATGATTCTTAAGGGACTGAGTGTTAGGTGGGGGACCCACTGGGAACAGGGGGACACGTTGTCCATGAAGTTATCAAAGGTGGGATGTTTACCTGGTTTGGGGTCATTTTTATGTGAGGGCCCAAGTGTGTCACTGTAGGATGGCTCTGTTCAGATATGTTTATTAGCTTTCCAGACTACCTCATCCTGGAAAACTGGAATAGTCAAGGTTTCATTCTGTTGAGGTGTGATTCTTTGAAGTTAGAGTTACAGGAATGAGAAGTTTTCATTAAGCATCAAAAATTGTTTATGAGCCCTGGCTGGTATTGTTCAGTGGTTAGAGAATCAGCCTGAGCACCAAGAGGTTGCAGGTTCAATTCCTGGTCAAGGGTGTATACTGGGCTGTGGGTTTGATCCCTGGCCCCTATTGGGGCACATTTGGGAGGCAACCAATCAATGTGTCTCACATTGATGTTTCCCTCCCTCCCTCCCTCTCTAAAAATCAATGGAAAAACTATCCTCTGGTGAGGCTTAACCAAAAAAAATTGTTTATGAGAAGTACTAATGAGAAATATAATAGGAAGAAGCTGCCACTTGTAGCCAGATGATGCAGGGAATGGCTTGAAAATGGCTTTTCCCCAGCCAACAGATGGAAGAAGAGTGTGGCTTGAAGGCAGGGCAGCCTCCAGGTGGTGTATGACTGTTGAGCAAGGATGAAAGGGACACATATAGATGCTGTTTGGCTACTTACGTGAGTAGGACATCCAGGTTGCTCCTGGAGGGCAGTGAGTCTGTGAGGCCTGAGACCGGATCCCTTTGGGACATTGTGTGCTGAGTTGGGCTTGGAGAGTGTTCACGTGTGGTGCGGAGACATCACATAATGTTGGTTAACATGTAGGGTTTTTTCTTGGGTACCAAATTACTTTATTTGAAGGAACGGTACAAATGAAAGACATAAGTGGATGATTTGGTACAAGTTCTAGAAAAGGTAAAGGTAACTCTAACATGCGGGTACTGCTCTGGTGACCAGGAAGTCACCCCGGGGCTATGGGAAGCCAGCCTAAGGCTCAGCTCTCATCACTGTCTCCCAGGGTGTGCTTGTCAAAGAGATACTCTGCCATGCCAGTTTCAGGGGCCCCCAACCTGCGCAAGTTGGTTACGTGGTCACCCAATTCTTTGATGGATTTCACCTGCTTGTTCAGGTAGTGAGTCTCAATGAAGTCACACAAATGAGGGTCATTTTTGTCAGTGGCCAGCTCGTGCAAGTCCAGTAGTGACTGATTCACTCTTTTTTCCAAGTGTAATGCACACTCCATTGCAGTCGGCCCATTCTCCCAGTTGTCCCGGTCTGGTTTCTTGTTATCCTGAAGGTAGATTCGGCCACCTCGTTGGTTCTGCAGCTTCATCAGTTTCTCAGCATGTTCCCTCTCCTCATGAGATTGGTGAAGAAAATATTTGGCAAAGTTCTTCAAAGTCACATCATCTCGGTCAAAGTAGTAAGACATGGACAGGTAGACGTAGGAAGCGTAGAGCTCCAGGTTGATCTGGCGGTTGATGGCGGCCTCTGAGTCCTGGTGGTAGTTCTGGAGCACCTGGGAGAGGGACCTGCTTGTGCTCATGGTGGCGGCTAAGGTGAGGTGGCTGTGGTGCTGGAGCCGTGGCGGGGGGCCTTGGGGCTGTCGGAGGCGCTGTGAGGAGCTGGTGGGAGGCCGGGTCTGGGCCGCTGGCTGGGACAGGTGGAGCGCCGGCTTCTGTCCAAGCACTGTTGAAGCAGGAAACCACGGCGGCTCTCTGTGAACACTGTTGGTTTTTTTTTTTAATGTAATTTTTTTTTTAAACTGATTTTAGGGAGAGAGGAAGGGAGAGAGGGGAAGAGAGAGAAACATCAATGAGAGAAACATTGATCCGATCAGCTGCCTCCTGGGGATTGTGCCTACAACCTGGGCATGTGCCCTGACTAGAAATCTAACTGGGGACTTTTTGGTACACAGGAAGATGCTCAACCAACTGAGCCACACTGACCAGGGCCACATGTATGGGTCTTTATTTTCGACTGAGATGTTTGGAATAGGATGTCTCTCTTTTAGTTTGGCTTTAATTATCTTCCAGTTTTTGTGTCTCCCCTTTTTTTATGTTGCAGTCAGTGTTTGGTAGGGTGATTCTTCCTGTTTGTCAGTCCCTGGCCATAAAAATAGAGTCCTCAAGTCCTGGGGGTATTTTATGGTCTGTGCCTGCCAGCCAGCCTTGACAGCCCTATGTGTGTGCTGCTCCCTAAAGTTCACGTTCAGGTGGCTGAGCAGGCCCACTGCTGCTGCTTTGTGCTCATAAAGATTGCAGTTAGGAACTATTCCTGAAAGAGTCAAAGGAAACTAACTTACTAAGCACTCTCCACATTAATCCATTTTTTTCCTTTTTAATTTTTTTGTTTCTTTTGAAGCTGTAATAAATTGGAAATAAAATAATAGATACCAATAAGCAAATATGGGGTCCAATTTTTAACATTTAAAATTTGTCAAATCATTTAATATTTCCAAAACTATTTTACTGTGACCTATTTTTTTATTAGGCACGATTAATCATACGAAAGATGTGCTGTCACCAGTGTTCTGAAAACCTGGTGCAGAAAGAAAGAGAATAAATGCACATTAAGGACAGAAAGGATGACTGGCCATATTCCTCCCACAACTTCTTTAGGCTCTGACATCCAGTGGGGTCACATCACAGTGTGTTGAGGAAGAAAGGGGATCATTTTGAGTCCTCATTATCAAGAAAATTTATTGTTTTCTGTTCATAGCTAAGCACCTTATATCAGACATGTCAATTCAATGAAGAAGTATTTCCAGATGTAGTGGAAATAAGATAGTTAAGAGAATGGTGGCCGGGCGTGGCTCAGCAGTTGAGCATCGACCTAGGATCCAGGAGATAGAGGTTCAATTCCCAGTCAGGGCATATGCCGGGGTTGTGGGCTCGATCCCCAGCAGGGGGCATGCAGGAGGCAGCCAATCAGTGACTCATCATTGATGTTTCTATCTTTTCCTCTCTTTTCCTCTCTCTGGAATCAATAAAAATATATTAAAAACAAAAAAGAGAATGGTGTTCCTCCTCTTAGAAACTATATATAATACTCATGCTTTCTGGGAATAATTTAGAAAGTTCTTCATCACTGTTGATTTTGTCTTACTAATTTTTAGCTAGAGCCCTCTCTTTGTTGTAGAGTGGGGGTTGTCACCTTGATCTATGTATTCATAAGCTATTCTCATCCTTTCTGTTCTTTATTATGGCAAAATATAAATAACATAAACATTACCCTTTCAACCACTTTTAAGTGTCCAAAACAGTGCCACTTATTACATTCACATTGTTATATAACCATCACCACTCTTCCCAGAACTTTTCAGCAGTGAACAGAAACTGTACCCATTGAATGATAACTCTTCATCCCTCTTCCCCCTGCCCCCGGTAACCACTGTTCTTCCTGTCTCTGAATTCAGCTACTCTAGGTATTTCATAAGGTGCGATAGTACAATATTTGTCTTTTGTGTGTCTGGCTTAGTCACTTCACATATTGTCCTCAAGGTTCATCCATGTTGTAGCAGAATTCTTCCTTTTTAAGGCTGAGTAGTAGTCTATCATATGTGAATACCATTTTTGTGTATCTGTTGATGGACACTGGGTTGTTTCCATGTCTTGGCTCTTGTGAATAATGCTGCTGTGAATATGGGAGTGCAAATATCTGTTCTAGTTCCTGCTTTCAGTTCTTTAAGGTGTGTGCCCAGAAGTGGAATTGGTGGATCATATGGTAGTTCTATGTTTAACTTTTTGAGGAACTGCCAAACCTTTTTCCATAGCGGCTATACCAGTAACACCTTTTTTTTTTTTAAAGGAGCATTCATTTTTGACTTTTTATTATAAAATGCAGAAAAGTAGACAAAATGGTAAAATGAACATCCTGTATGCACCATTTAGATTTAACATAGTTAACATTTTACCATATTCCTGTTTTTGTTATTTTGTTGAAGTATTTTAAAACTACAAATCCACAAAAACTTCAGTTAGGCCAGTTTCTTATACAATCACATTCTCTTTGTCACACTTAACAGAATAAACAATAATTTTCAATCATCTAATACCTAGTTTAAGGAGTACTTTTTAAATTTTTATTTTATATATATCTTTATTGATTTCAGGGAGGGGGAGAGGGAGAGAGAGAGTTGAAACATCAATGATGAGAGAGTCATTGATGGGCTGCCTCCTGCATACCCCCGACTGGGGATCGAGCCTGCAACCTGGGTATGTGACCTGACCAGGAATCAAACTGTGATCTCCTGGATCCTAGGTCGATGCTCAACCGCTGATCCACACCTGGCCGGGCAAGGAGTACTTTTAATAATTGACTTCATAAGCATGTATTAATTAGTCCAGTAAACTCCAGCAAAAAAAAATTCAGTGTTTTCTCCTCTTGCCCAACTTTTTAGTATGAAAAATTTCAGAAATATGGAGAAGGAAAAAGAAGAGAGTACAGTGATCATTCGTGTACTACCATCTGGATTCAACCCTTGTAAACGTTTTGCCATGTTTGCTTTTTTGCGCTTGTGTGACATGCGCAATGTTGCAATGTGGAAGTAAGATATAGACCTCATGACATTGCATCTTTATGGACATCTTCATAAAATGATCATCTTCTGTGAACTGCAGAATCACATTGCACCCAAGAGAATCATGTTGCACAGTGTATTACGTCCGTAATCAAACGCTGGCTGACCTAAGCATGCCTATCATTTGGTTGTCTTTAGTATCCTTTTTTTTTTTTAATATATCTTTATTGATTTCAGAGAGAGGAAGGGAGAGGGAGAGAGAGAGATAGAAACATCAATGATGAGAGAACCATTAATCGGCTGCAGCCCACAACCTGGGCATGTGCCCTGACCAGGAATCGAACCCTGATCAGCCTGTATCCTAGGTCGATGCTCAACTGTTGAGCCACGCCCGGCTGGGCAGTCTTTAGTATCCTTTAATGTCAGATTACCCTCCTGCTTTGTTTTTTCTTCATGAGTCCAGACTAGTCATCTGTAGACAGGAGTGCATTCTTGAGTTGTCTGGCTTTTTCCAGGTTGTGTGGTTTAACTTGTTTCTCTGTCCTTTGTTTCCTGTAAACTGGAAGTTAGGTTGGAAGGCTTAATTAGAGTTTGATTAAATATTTTTACCTTCAGAGGTAAATTTTTAGGGTCAGAATATTCACATAGTGACAAAGGATCAACCTGTAGATTACTTCTTGGTTGCAGAGGGACATATGTATCTTTATAATGGGAAGAAGACCTGGTGGTCCTCATTTTAACCAAGTGATCAAACTCAGCATCACTCATACTGTGTCACAGCGTTATCTATGAAATATTCTTACATAATGTTTAACCTGAGTCTGTATTAATGAGCATATGCAAGCATGAAACCTGCTTGGACCCTGGTTTGGAGAGAGGGAACAAAATGACTTTTAGAAAGTGTTTATGTCACCCTGGCTAGTGTAGCTCAGTTGTTGGCACGTTGTCATGTACACCAAAAGGTGGCGGGTTTGATTTCTGGTCAGGATAGTTACCCGGGTTGCAGGTTTGATCCCCAGTTGGGGTAGAGGCAAGCCATCAATGTCTTTGTGTCTCTGTCTCCCTCCCTCTCCTCCTCTCTCTAAAAATAAAAAAATAAATAAAATAAAGTTTATGTCAGTGATACCTCAAATAAAAAATGTTTTGGGGCCCAGCTGGCGTGGCTCAGCAGTTGAGCATTGACCTATGATCCTGGAGGCCGCTGTTCAATTCCCGGTCAGAGCACATGCTCGATACCCAGTGGGGGGTGTGCAGGAGGCATCTGATCAATGATGACTTTCTCATCATTGATGTTTCTCTCTCCTTCTCCTTTCCGCTCTGAAGTCAATAGATATATTAAAAAAAAAGATATGTTTAAAAATGTTTTGGAGACCATTGGATATTTAAATATGAACAGATGATATTAGTCAGTAAATGTTAATTTGCTTAGGTAAGATGATTTTGTGGTTTTGTAGATTAATCTTTGCTCCAGCAATATATAGACAGAAGACAAAATGTGAACCTTTGAGTCTTTGTGAGGGGCTTGACACATGTGCATATGTGCACTATGCTAGTTTATCACCTTTTCTGTGTTTCACATTTTAATATAAAAATATTGGAAGAATAGCCCTGGCCAGGTGGCTCAGTTGGTTGGAGCATTTTCTATACACCAAAAGGTGGTGGGTTCAATTCTTGTTCAGGGTACATACCTAGATTTGATCCCCAGTTGGGGTGTGTGCGGGAGGCAACAGATCGATGTCTGTCTCTCTCTGTCTCTCTCCCACACCCCCTTCTCTCTCTCTAAAGGCAATAAAAGCATATCCTAGGGTGAGGATTAAAATAAAAAAAAACAACCGGGCTGGGCATGACTCAGCGGTTGAGCATCGACCTAGGATCCAGGTGATTGGGGTTCGATTCCCGGTCAGGGCACATGCCTGGCTTGTGGGCTCGATCCCCAGTCGGGGGCGTGCAGGAGGCAGCTGATCAATGACTCTCATCATTGATGTTTCTCTCTCTCTCTCTCTCTCTCTCCCCCCCCTCCTTTCCTCTCTCTGAAATTAATAAAGATATATTTAAAAAATATATATATATAGGAAAAATTTTTTGTAGGTGATGCTTATATACTTCATATTGCATCTGTTTGCTGAGATATAAATTTGACATGCTAAATTATTTTTCTTCAATGATAGATGAGACCAAGGAAGACCAAAGGAGAATTTTTTTCTCACTTTGTTTCTTAAGCTATTGTTTTCATTAACAGGTGCTCGTAGAATAGACCTTGACCCATTTTTCTCCTTTTACCCTTGACTAGTTCCAAGCTTAATGAGCTCTGTATATTACAGATTGCCAGCTGTATCTTGTGTGCTAGTCTGTGTACATATGCATGTGTTATGTGTTCTTCGATGCAGTGAAATGGGTCTGTCCAAAAAGACTCTAAGTCAGGACCATGTCATAGCTCTTCTGATGCCTCCCAGAGAGCCAGATTCATAGGGAAGTGAAGAGGATGTGGTTTGGGGAGGAGGGTGATGGTGTACTGTTTACTTTGCAATGAGTGCAGTGAGCACTAGGATTGTGATTCCAAATTAAGAGTTAAAAACACTTATAAATGCATATGTTAAATGACTTAGGTCTGGCCACTTTTATTATAGAGAATATATAAGTAACCTGAATAGTAAAAATCTTAAGATCTGACAGCTCAAAGTTGTCTAGAATTCAGATTAAGTAGGAGAAAACAAAAGTCTTCCCTCCTTAGGGCTGTTAAGACTACATGGTGAGGTAGTAGATTGATGCTATTGTGATGATTAAAATTTTACATTCTCCATACAACTGAATTTTATTTTGTATTTATCTTTATGCTTACTTTTTCCATTGAAAATAGTGATTTTTTTGTAGGCTGGCATGGGAAATCCTTGCTTCTGGTCCCCAGCTTCCTTTACCTATCTCGTGTGTCCTTGCAGGGGTAGTCCCTGCATGTTCAAGCATATGAGTATATATATACAGTGGTTTACACAAGTAGTAGATACATACTGTTCTGTACCTTGCATTTTCCACTTATTCTTGGAACTTATTCTGTATTAAACCAATGGAGCTGCTTCATGATTTTCCAGCATTGTGTTAATGAGTGTGCCATAGCTTATTTAACTTCTGTTACCGATGGACATTTCCTTGTTTCCAGTGTTTTACTGTTACAGAATAACATCCTCGTGCCTACTTTTGAACAGGTGTAAATATCTATTGGTAATGTTCCAAGAATTGCTAGGTCAAGGATTATGGGTATTCTGATTTTGATTTTGCCAGATTGCTTGCGGTCGAAATTGTGCTGGCTCACACTCACCAATGATGTGTGAGTGCTTTCTGTTTGTTTTTCAAGACCATTTTTGTCTGCTCTATGTTCTCCATGTTTTGAGTTGGCCATCTTCAGAAGCAGAATTCTGACCTTTGGGAGAAGTGTCAGAGTGGTTAGCCTTCCTGAGTAGGTTGAAAGGTTTCATACCTTGAGGGACTGGTGTTTGTATTTTATAGCGATTTCTCTATTTCTGTCTGGAAAAGGCTGAAAAAATTACTGATTAAATAGTTAATGTTATTAAAACTTGTGATTTTCATTTGTAATTATGCATAGTAGCATTTGCAAGTCTGCCTGGCTGGACTACAGAGCAGCATAACCATGGTGAGTGCTGTGAGGCTAGTCCCCTTTTAGTTTTAGTAATCTTCAAAGCCAGTGTAGACTTCTCAGCCGAAGGTCACCTGTGGGTCTGGAAGAAGGGTAAACATCTCTTGGATTGTCTTTTCTCTGTGAGTAAAGGAGTTTCCAGAAGCACAAGTGGATTTGGGGAAGGAATTCCAAGTCAAGAAGAGGGATGGTGGGCCTGTGTTTGGGAAGGGAGAGGCTGATGGTGGCTCTAGCCTCTTCTCCCGCCTGTGTGCAGACTAGCTGGTCATGGTGGAATTGGCAGGAATGAGGTGCAAGAGCCTCTTTCTGGAAGAACCAGTCACCCCAGTCAAGCGTGAGATCAGGGAGAATATGTCTTTCGGGCAGCTCAGTCCCTGGGGCTTGAAGTCTGAGCATCTGTAGCTGCTGTTTGGAGAGCCACGCCCTGCTGAGTCAAGACCTACCCACTTGCCTGGGCTGGTCAGAGGCAGGCGTGGGCCGTCAGGGTCCAGACAACTCTCCTGGTTTGGCAGGGTTTTGGTTTGTATTTCTTCCTTATGTTGATACATAAACAGTAATTTTATCGTTACAAAGCAAATAACATTACTGTTCTATAAACAATCTCAGAACTTAAGACAATGTGAACTGTTAATGTTCCTTCAATGAAGAGTTCTGACTGCCTTTTAGGGGGCAACATGGCTATCCTGATTGTGATGGGATAGTAAGATTTGTGACAAGTAAGCATTAGGGTTAGGGACCTTGAAGACAAGGCCTTTACAATTTGATTCCGTTTTTTGAGAATGGGTTGATGGGCCTGAATTTGGTATTTTGATGTGAGAAGGCATTGGCTAAAATTATTTTGGTCTCAATTTGCATATTTCTATCTTTTCATCATTGTTTTGCTCAGCTGTTTTTATTTATTTAGGACTGCTCATAGATGTGTATTTTAATAAAAGTAATTGTGCTTAGTTGTTTTTATGTTCCTTATCTCCTTTCAAACTTCTGAGGGCATTTCTTGCCCTATGTAGATATTAAAACAGAGATCAGAACTTTAAATTTTATATATCGATTTGTGTCCCACTTACCTATGCATCATTGGTTGATTCTTGTATGTGCCCTGACCAGGGGTCAAACCCACAACCTTGGCGTATCAGGATGACACTCTAACCAACTAAGCTACCGGGCCAGGGCCAAAACTTTGATTGTAATTCTTACACTTGTTGACTTGCTCTTGTATCTTTTGCCACTGTTTCCTAGTTTAAAAATGGAAGACCCAGCATACTTTATTGCTAGTAGTGTTTAGCACTCATAAAATAGCTTTCAGACTTTTGGTGTGAATAATATAAAATTATTTTAGAATTTAAGGAAAAATTGTATGGATGATGAATAAATAATTAGCATTAATATTATTGATATCTTCTATCTAGTTCTTTATCAAAATGCTTTTCCTGACTGTAACATTTCTTTGTCTTAGAGAATAATTTTCATGTAAAAGTGGTTGCTTTATATTTTCTTTCTGGTTGCTATAGAAACAGTTGAATGTGGTAGTGAATGCTAGTCAAGTGCCAGATTACCCAGGTTTTGATGGGTGTGCCTCAAATTATCTTCTTTTCTCATTCCTTTTGGTTGCAAGAGCATGAGGATCTAGATGATTAGAATGGTGTAATTTTCTTACCTTACAGCTTAAGTTCTGGGGCTTTTGTTCTTGGAATGAGTGGTCGATTTTCTTTGACCTATGAATCTCTGTGCAACCGCGCTGGCTGTAGATGACCTTTCCAGTCTCTCTGCCTGTCCTATAGGACTGTCTCCCAGGAAGCATTCAGGGGGGTCTGTTGAAAAATTACTGCTTGAACAAGAAATGTTAAAATTTGTCCTGAATTGTCAAAGTCCCCACTGCCAATCCCCTAATTGAGGTCTTCATCTCACTGCACCAGGAGGGCAGGAAGAGAAAGTTAGAAGAGAGACAAAACCCAGTCACTTTCGTGTTGGACCACCAGCGTGACTTCATTGGAAGATTTAAGTTAGATAATAAGTTAGATTTTTTGTGAACTGTATAGATGCAGTGAATTTTAGTCTAGTATGAGCTATTCTGGAGTTAGAGTTGGCCACAGACTTCAACCTGGAAAACGGCATTCTTTTAAATTATAAAAAACTTAATTGTTGGAAGGTACAAAGTCAATTGTGAAGAACTTGGGTTATTTTCATAGTTTGGCTATTGTGAATAATGCTGCATTGAACATAGGGGTGCATATGTCTTTTTGAATTAAGGGTTTTGGATTTCTTCTGATACATACCCAGAAGTTGAATTGCTGGGTCACAAGGTAGTTCTATTTTTAATTTTTTAAGGAACCTCCATACTGTTTTTTCATAGTTGCTGAACTAATTTGTAACCTCACCAACAGTGCATGAAGGTTCTCTTTTCTCCACATTTTTGCCAACCCTTTGTTGTTTGTTGACTTATTGATGAAAGCCATTCTTACAGGTGTGAAGTGATATCTCATTGTAGTTTTAATTTGCATTTTCCTGATGATTAGTGATGTTGAGCATCTTTTCATATTGGCCATTTGTATTTTCTCTTTTTTTTTAAAATCCTCACCCAAGGATATTTTTTCCATTGCTTTTCAGAGAGAGTGGAAGGGGGGGAGAGAGAGGGAGAGAGAGGGAGAAAGAAACATCGACCTGAGAGAGATGTGAGAGAGACACATCGATTGGTTGCCTCCTGCACACACCTGACTGAGATCAGGAATGGAGCTTGCAACTGAGGTATGAGGCTGGAATCAAACCCGGGACCCTTCAGTCCATGGGCCGATGCTCTAACCACTGAGCAAAACCGGCTGGGGCTGTATGTACTCTTTGGAGAAGTGTCTATTCAGGCCCTCTGCCCATTTTAAAAATTGGTTTGGTTTCTTTTGGTTTGGTTTGGTTTCTTTTGGTGTTGAGTTTTATGAGTTCTTTATAAATTTTGGATATTAACCTCTTACTAGATGTATCACCCAGTGAACCTTCTTAATCTCATGTCTTAGCTTTTTTGTTGCATGTGGCTTCTGCCTTCAGTTGACTAGTTTCTCATCCTCTGTCTTTCCTCTCTGGTAGTAATTTATTGTTCTGTGTTATAATTGTCCTCTACTTAGCTGTCTTTCCAATAAATGAAACTCGTATCTGGTGCACCAAACACAGGGCTTGGAATGCTCATGGTGGATACTTAAAATAGTGTCACCACACATCACAGCCTCTAAAATGGAATGGTATGTGACTCTTGGTCATTCTAGTTATACTGCATCTATCATCTATGGCTGTCTTGACCTACCTGGCTCCTCTTTTGCTTTGTGTTTCAATAAGTCTACTATTCATTGCTGAATTTATTGTGTGAGTCTGAAATGATTTCTTTATTTTAATATTGTCCAGCCTAAATAATAATTTAATTATTTTTTCCCTCATTTTGCTTGGCCAAGAATTACATTTGATGCCTGGTAACTGCTGTTTTTGTTGTTGTTTTTTTAACCAGCTTTATATTATTGGCATACAATAAACTGTACCTGTTGAAGTGTACAGTTTGTTAAACTTTGTTATATGTATATACAACAGTTAAGATAATGAAAATATCACGCCCCTAACGTTTTTTAGGACCTCTTTATAGTCCGTCCTTCCCACCCTGCCTTCCCTTTCCTCCAGTATGCTTTGTGTCACTGTAAGAGTACTTTGCATTTTCTAGAATTTTATATAAAAGGAAGCCTTTTTCTCTCATTGCCTTTTTATCTTTATCAAAAATCAATTGTCTCTCTGTGGTTAGGTCGGTTTCTAGACACTTCTGTCCCATTGATCTCTTCATCTGTTTGGGCCATAATACACTGGCACAATTACTTACTGTAGCTTTATAATAAGCCTTGACATCCGGTCATGTTAGCCCTTCAAGTTTGTTTTCTCTTTTTCAAAGTTGTTTTGGTTATTTTAGGTCTTTCTCATTTTCATATGAATTTTAGGATCAGTATGTCAAATTGCAAAAAAAAAGACCTGTGGGGATTTTGATTGGGATTGTGTTGGCTGTATGATAGAGTTGTACAGACTTGGCATGGTAACTTTATTGCATCGTCTGGCTTATGAGCGTGATATATCTTTCTATTGACTTAGGGGTACTACAGTTTCCCTCAGCAGTGCTTCAGGTTTTATTGTTGGCATCTTGCACATCTTTTGTCAGCTTTATCCGTAAAGCTTTAAATATTTTGATGCTGTTGTAAATGGTATTGTTTTTAAATTTTTGTACTAGTATAGATATGTCAAATATAAAAAAAATTGTTTTTTATTGATTTTATAGAGAGCTTGGGGGTGGGTGGGGGTATATTTGTTGTGCTACTTATTTATGCATTCATTTGTTGATTCTTGTGTGTTTCCTGAGTGGGGATCAAACCTGCAACCTTGGCATATCAGGATGATGCTCTAACCAGCTGAGCTACCTGGCCAGTGCCTAGAAGTCAATTTTTAATTTGTCTTGTATCCTACAGCCATACTAATAAACTAATTTATTATACTGACATTTTTCTAGATTCCAGTGGGTTTTTTATGTAGATGATGATATTATTCACAAATGAAGTCAGTTTATTTATTTTAAAAGATTTTTAAATTGATTTTTAGAGGGAGAGCAAGGGAAAAGGAGAGAGAGAGAAAGAGAGGAGAAGGAGAAAGATTAATGTGAGAGCAGTACATCAGTTGGCTCCCCTCCTACACACCCCTTACCAGAGATTGGAAATCAAGCCCACAACCCCAGGCATGTGCCCTGACTGAGAATGGAACCGGCAGTCATTTGATGCCCGGAATGATGCCCAGCTCACTGAGCCACACCTGCCAGAGGAGGTCAGTTTTACTTCGTTTCTAATATGGATACTTTTTATTTTGATCCATTTGCCCTGACTAGAACCTCCAATACAGCCTTGAAAAGAAGTGGTGAAAGTAACTCTAGCTGGTTTTGCTCAGTGGTTAAGAGTGTTGGCCTGCAGACTGGAGAGTCTCAGGTTCGATTGTGGTCAAGGGCACATACCTCGGTTGCACAGGCTCAATCCCCAGTCCCCGTTGGGGCGTGTGTGGGAGGCAAGCAATCGATCTGTCTCTTTCTCCTTCCTCCTCCTGCCCCTTCCACTCCCTCTGAAAAGTATTGGAAAAACTATCCTCAAGTGAGGATTTAAAAAAAAAAAAAATGGTGAGTAGAAGTACATCTGAGGCTTATTTCTGACCATTAGGGGGAAAGCATTCACTTTTTTACCATTTACTATGTTAACTATAGGGCTTTCATAGATGTACTTTATCAGGAGGAAATTCTCTTTTATTCTAGGTTTGAATTTTTCTCTGGAATGGACGTTAGATTTTATCTAAAGTGTTTTGTTTATATTGAGTTGATCATGTTGCTTTTTAAAAAAGTTTGAAATACTGTGGATTTCATTGATTTTTTTTTTTCTTTCTTCCAAATTTTAAACCACTCTTCTATTCCAGGGCTAAAACCCATTTGGTTCTATTTGTTACTTGACTGCCTTGATGGCTGGTTGATGGGGTGATTGGGCTCTGTGCCTCTCATCATCCAGCAGGCGGGGCCGGGCTTCCCCATGGCAGTGTTGGCTGCTGTGTTAGTGGAAGAGCAAAAGTAGCAGCTCTGTGATGTCCAGAGGCCCACAGCTCTCAGCTTCACTCCTGTCTCATTCTGCCTAGCAAAGCAAGTCTTAAAACCAGTCCAGATTTAAGGGATGCGAAATAGATTGTACCACTCCAGCTTGTGGTAGAAGTAGCTGCAGAGTCACATTATAGGTGTGGATAAAGGAGAGCAAGAACTTGTGCCTTGCTGCAGTCTTCTGTGGGGCACAACCTTTTCAATAGCTTACCCAAATCCTCTCAATTTTGCTGTAATTATCCTAACAGATGTTTAGTTCTTTGCCTTGGTTTTTCTTTTCAGGTTAACACTCACTAAATTAACATCCTTCTTGCCAGGTTTCGTGATTACAGTGTCTGAAATGTTGAAGAACATGGGTAGTGAGTAACTTAGTTGTTTTGTCTGATTTTTTTACAAACACACAATATTATTCTATGATGTCTTGATTGATTATGTATCTGTCGGCAAGCATGCATGCAATGGTATATGCATGTATGTATGCATGATGGGCTGCCCTGTACAAGTGTGGGCACTGTTATCTCTAATCTGGTACCTGCTTTTTGATGACCAGTATTTATTGGTATCAAGAATGTTAATTGAGGGACTTGTTCTTGTTCTCCTAGGCTTAGGGAGCAGTTAAACTTTTCTCTTTTTCCTTTGATGTTAATGTGATTTCCCCCCAAAATTCATTTAGTTTTTAGCCAACAATAATGCTAACGTTTGTCAGGTACTTAATTGTGTGTGTCAGACACCATCCAAGTGCTCTGCATCCCCTTAATGTTTTTTTGTGATCAACAGGTTGATTTCTATTTTACTGATGACCAAATTGAGGCTTAGTGAGGAGGTTAAGAAGTAAGGCTTTCAGCTTTTCGATAAATGAGAGAATCATTTCTTCTTCAGAGAATTGAAGTGGCAGCAAAATTGGGCTAGTTACAGAAAGTAATGTGAATGTATTCTTCCTATATTGTGATGTAACTGCCCCATTGTTAGTGGAGCAGGCTTTACGAGCATCTTTTCCTAGGCATGGTGTTGAGTTTATGCTGATATAATCTCATTCTGCTGGTGTCATCAGCATCCTGACATTTTTGAAAATGTGATTGGCAACTGTGGAATTGAGTACAGTCATCTTTCTGTACATGTGACATCTTGGGAATAAACAATTGTGAACCATATAGTTGTTGCTGGATACTCAGCGGAGAGATTTTCCTTTGGTGTAGTGGAGGAGCTGGGATCACCCACCTGCTGGAATGACTGTTCTCTGTGCAAGTTTTCCATTAATGTGTGTGGGTGGCAAGCAGGAGACACATTCTCTTGTTCTTTACATTAAAAGTTTTTGGACTCCTATATCACGTGGCATTTGATGTAGAGATGAGAGAAGTCTTATGCCAATCTGATTCGTGATCCTTTGTAGGTAATCTTTTAGGATTCTGTGGCAACGCATATATGATTTTCTGTTTATCTGTGGGATTCTGAAATTTCACCATATTTTTTAGGGTTTGGATTTGACTTTCTCATATTGCTTAATATTTGTAGCTCTTTCAGTATGCAGGCTTGTCTTTTTAAATTCATCTCTCAAAAGTTGTCTGTAGTAAATATATTGTAAATATTTTAGACTTTGTGGGCCACATGTTCTCTGTTCCACCTACTCACCTCTGCTGTTGCGTGAAAGGAAACATAGACCATAGTAAATGAATGAGCTTGGCTGTGTTCCAGTAAAACTTTATTGACAGTGAAATTTGAATTTCAGTTGTAATTTTGTCACAAGATATTTTTTTTCCTTTTTCAATCATAAATTGTGGACTGTATAAAAATATGTTAGTAGGCCAGATTTGGCCTCTGGCCCCAGTTTGCTGACCCTCATCATGTTAGATGAATTTGAGAGCTGCTTGAATTCACTGATTTTTGTCTTAGAAGCTTTCTTTTAAGTCTGCAGCAGTCTTGACTTTGCTCCTTTCTTCTTTATAGTTTGATCTGTGGTTTCGTTACACTTGTGTTGTTTGTCCACGTCTGATCTGGTCAACTACTAGTGTATCATTCTATTTTCGAATGCTGTTATGGATTGATTCTTTCCAAAATGCTTATCACTTTAAAAAATTTTAGATGAAAGGGATAGAGTCCACCATTCTGATCTAATAGTATTGATCTTTTTGTAAACATAATTACCCTCTGGGCAGAAAGCATTTTCACCATGTGTGTTTTTACTTTTACAGAAGAAGTGAATTTTTTACTTCCTGTAGTGTTTGCTTTAGGGTGTATGGTATATATCTTTAATTTATCACAGACTTCTTCAAATGATATTATATCTTGCAATTATAGTTTAACAACTTGACAATAGTATACTTCTGTTTCTCCCCTCTAGGTCTTTGTATTATTATTTGATACATCTTCTATGTGTTATAAAATGTATAATACAGTATCATTTTTACTTTAGTCAGTTTTCTTCTAAATAGATTTAAATAATAAGCTAATTCTTTTTTTTAAAGCTAGACTTGAAGAATTTAGGTAACCTAAATTATTTGGTATAGTTAGTTTAGTAATTTTATAAATCTTAGAAAAATTTCAATAAAACTGGATAGTTTTTATTTTTAAGTGTTTTTCATTTCTTTTTGTAAATCTAGATTTCAACTATTACTTTCTTTTCTGAAGGACTTACTTTAGTATTAATTACAGTGGATTGCTGATGTGATGACTTCTTTAAGCTTCTTTCTCAAAGTGTGTTTGTTTATTTTGTGTTTTGAAAGGTATTTTTGCTGGGTAAAAGTTCCAGGTTGACCTTTTTTTTTTTTTTTTTAACTGCTTTAGTCATGTTGGTCTGCTGGTTTCTGACTCGCATTGATTGTTTCCAACCAGTGGTCTACTGTCATCCTTGTCCTCATACCTCCGTATGTAACGTGTCTTTTTTTCTCTGAATGCTTTTAAGATGTTTAGGCTATTTGATTTATGGCATAGCTTAGTGTAATTTTATTTATGGTTCTTGTGCTTGGGGTTTGTTGAGCTTTATGACTTCTGGGGTTTATAATTTTCATCAGATTTGGAAAGTTTTTGGCCAGTCTTAACAAATTTTCTGTCCCTCGTTTTTCTCTTTTGGAGACTCCACTTACATTTATATGAGGTTGCTTAAAATTGTCACACAGAACAATGATGCCCTGTCCTTTTTCTTTCCCCTTTTTTTCTGTGTCTTATTTTGAATAATTTCTATTCTGTCTTCAAGTTCACCCCTTTCTTCTGTAATGTCTAATATGGCAGATGTTTTTGTCTTGAAAATTTTTACCTCATACATTGTAGTTTTAATTTTAAGAAGTTTGATTTTGGTCCTTTTCACATTTTCCATGTGTCTAATTATCATGTTCAATCTTTAGTTTTTTTAATATATAGAATGTTTTCATGTTCTTGTCTATTGTTTCATCTTTGTCACTTCTGGTTGGTTGATTTTTCTCATTGTTGCTCACATTTTCCTGCTTCTTTGTGTGTCAAGTAATTTTTGATCGCATGCCAGACATTGTTAATTTTACCTTGTTTTTTGCTGGATATTTTTGTATTGCTATAAATATCCTTGGGCTTTGTTCTTGGATGTAGTTAAGCTACTTTGAAACAGTTTGATGTTTATTCAGCTCTTTATTTCAAACTTTGTTAGATGGCACCAGAGCAGCATTTTGTCCAGTGCTAATTTTACAGATCTCTGGAGTTCTCTCCCTGTGCAGCTTTCTCTTGGTGCTCTCCCTGCCAGTTGTAGCTTCTTTGGCCTGCCTGGGATCCCAGCTTCAGCCTCTCAAGTCAGGAAAACCATTGGGCTACTCCTGAGCTTCCACTGCCCAAGCTGCAGCCTGGAAGCTCTCTCCAGTCAATAAGCTGTGACAGTTGTAGAGTTCACTTGGTCTAGTTTTCATCTCTCAGGGATCACTTTCCTCATTGCTTGATGTCCAGTGTCTTGTAAACCCTTGTTTCCTACTTTCTGCCCAGGTTTAAGAGGCATATTGAATCCATTCCTGTTATTCCATCTTGGTTAAAGTGGAAGCTGGGATAGTAATTTTTCAAAAATTTACTTACTTTTCTTGAAAGGTCAGATTTTATAATTGACAATAAATACTGACAGTTTACTTGAGCAACTATGGTTTGTTAGTCATTCGTTTAAATAAAATTGGCTTTTCCATAAAATTGCAACTCAAACAGTTAAACAAGTGCTTTTTGTTTTGAGAACCATTGTACATCTATCTTCAGTAGCTGTGTGCTTTATGCCCTCTGGTTTTGTCACAGAGTATTAAGACAGTATGTATTGTCTTAATATTCACAATATTTCAGTATTGAAATTTAATAAAATTAAGTTTTACTGATGAATCCAGAACATTCTTAAGTGGCATGGATATTTTAAAATCATGATTTTGTGACAATGAAGAATATGGTACTTAGTGTTACGGGTGCTGAGGTGCCATCACTTTTACTGTTCTTGCAAATGTAGACTCTGAAGAGGACAAATGATTTCTTAGAATATTATGACAATGATTTTGATCTCACAGATCCTATGTAGTACACTGCCGGATTAGAGACTGTCTAGAGGCAGTAACTGATGAAAATAAATAAGCACTGCAGCTCTGGTATTGGATGGATTTGAGATATTTTTAGGATATGGAATATACATTGTAGACATATTTCCCTTTTTGAGAATTTAAGTCAAGTTTTGTTACCTTAGGTAAGACAAGTTTGGATTTTGTTTAAAGGAATTCTGTTGAATGAATCAGCTTCTTTGTAGCTAGCAGCTTTGGAGATGATTAAATGGAAGATGTCCGAACACGCCAGGGTAATGTTTCACTTTCCAGTGGAACTATAAAATAAATGAAAGTACTACAAAAATTTTTTGTTAATATGCACACTTCCTAAAAATGTGTATACTTCCTAAAAAATGACATCTGCATATTTAAATTACATAAAATGTGTGCTGAAGTAATAAAGAGCAGGAGTACATATTTTGAAAAAAATTGATTGAATTTTATTTTGAATAAACTATTAAAAAATATTTTTTAATTGATTTTTTTAGAGTGAGAGGGAGGGAGGGAGGAAGGGAGGGAGGGAGGAAGGGAGGGAGGGAGGGAGGGAGGGAGGGAGGGAGGGAGGAAGAGAGGAAGAAGGAGAGGGAGAGAGGGAGAGAAAGACATCGATGTGAGAGAGAAACATTGATTGGTTGCCTCCTGCATGCACCCTGACCAGGAATTGAGCCTGAAACCTGGGCATGTGCCCTGATCAGGAATTGAACCAGCAACCTTTTGGTGCATGGGACAGTGCTCAACGAACTGAGCCACACTGGCCAGGACTTGAATAAACTTTAAAATTAAATCATTTCAGAAAGCTTCTAGTATCACTGTTTTTCCCTTGGCGTCCTCTCAGCAGTGGTATCTCTTGAGAACAGAAGGTTGATTGCTGATGGGCTTTTGTTCCAAGGAGGAAAGATCTCTAAAGCTCTGGCCACAGGTTTTTCTGTGGGAGGAGTTCATTGTTAGGTGGAACCTCTGGCCTTTAACTTGATCTGATTTTAACTGTTGTGTATGGTTTTTCCTGGTCCATCCAGCTCCGAGTTTGTGTGTTTCTTAGGATAATCACTAACATACCTGTGAATTGTTTTGAAACTTAAAATTATATATATATATATATATATATATATATATATATATATATATATATAAAATTGAGTTTTACACAGAGAGGAAGGGAGAGGGATAGAGAGATAGAAACATCAATGAGAGAGAAACATCGTTTGGCTGCCTCCTGTACTCCCTACACTGGGGATCAAGCCCAAAACCCAAGCATGCGCCCTGATTGGAAATCACACCAGTGATCTCTTGGTTCCTGGGTCGACACTCAACCACATAGCAACACCAGCTGGGCACCTGTGATTGTTTTAGTGATATTTATACAGGTATACTTTAGACAAAAGTGTCCATTCTCAAATCATAGTTAGATGAATTTTGCCAGTCGTGTTACCCCGAATAACCAGTAGTAATTATTGGTATAGAACATTTCCAACACTGCAAAAAGTTCCCTTTTTAACACTTAACCCCCGGCCCCAGTCCCAGCCCCACCCCAAGCAACCACCAATTTACTTTTTGTTGTAGACTAGTTTTGCCTCTTTTAGAATTTCACGTAGATGGAATCACACAGGATGTACTCTTCAGTTTCACTTCATTCCCACAGCAGGATTTTTTTTGATCGAAGTTAAACTCACTTAAAATTTTTACAATTTTAACTATATTAAAGTGTACAGTTCTGTGACCTTTAGTATATTCACACTGTTATGTAATCATTACCAGTATCTAGTTGCAGAACATTTTTATTACCCCAAAAGGAAACACTGTATCCATGAAATAGTCACTCCTTGTGCTCCCCTCCCTTCCCCAAAGCCCCTCACAACCACTAATCTACTTTGTTTCTCTGTGGATTTGCCTGTTCTGGACATTTAATATAAATGGTCTTTCGCATCTGGTTTAACTTAGCAGGATGTCTCCAGGGCTCACCCATGTTGTAGCATGTATTAGAACTTCATTCCTTCTTATGTTTGAAAAAGATTCCGTTGTATGCATATATACATTTTGTTTATCCATTCATCTCTTGATAGACATGTGGGCTGCTTTCACTTTTTGGCTATTGTCAATAATACATGTAGGAGTGGAATTGCTGGGTCATATGACAGTTCTGTGTTTAACTTTTTGATGAATCACCAAACTCTTTCACAGTAGTTGCACCTGCATGTCAAGGTTCTTACACCTACAGATGGGAGTCTTAATGTTGGTCTAAATGTTGGCCTCATAGCCATTCTTTTTATCTGCTCCATTGCTCATCTGTCAACAGGCATGCCTGCAGAAGTCATGATCTGTGGCTCCTGGAGGGCAGGTGTTTCCATTTTCAGTGACTGAGAGCGGTTCTTCACATCTCTGATGCTCATAGCAGAGTCTTTCATATCTGCTGTGGTGGTCTGTCTCCAACCTCTTTAAAGAGCACCATCCCCATATGAATTACGTGAGTTATATCACTTATAGTCATTATTGAAGACACAGTTATAAAACATATTCTATTTGCCAGGTGCTGTTCTGAGTGTTTACAAGATGAACTCATTTAATCTTGGTAACCCCTGAGGCATAGGTATTATTCTCCCTGTTGTAGAGATGAGTACATTGAGGCACAGAAAGGCTGTGCCATGTGCCCAGGATTACATAGGTCAAGAGTGGCAATTCTGGCATTGGACCCTGGGCAGGCTGGCTCCAGAGTCCCGCATCTGGTAACTCAGCTGTACTATGTCCAGTCACATGTTCTGTACTACTAACCTGCCTCCTCCCCACCATAGATAAATACCATATGATCAGGAAACAAGTCTGTTTTGTTAGCAGCTATATCTCCAGCACATATAGTGCCTGCCGACTGAATGATCTTCTTACTACATTTCTGTTCATAGGAAAGGCAGTTTGGCTTATAATAGTGTCTTTCTATAAAGGGAGAGAACTTTTACTAATTGGTTGTGTTAATTAGTACTTTAACTTAGCTATAAATTCCTTTTAGAGTGTTAGAGGAAACATTAACAGGGAAGTAGGTGCTCTGAGGGATTCCTGCTTCAGTTTTAAGTTGGAAGTTTTTATTATTTATTTATTTGTTAATCTCATCTGAGGATATTTTTCCATTGATTTTTAGAGAGAGTGGAAGGGAGGAAGTGAGGGAGAAAGAGAGAGGGGAAGAGAGAGAGAGAAACATAGATGTGAGAGAAATATCGATTGGTTGCCTCCTGCATGCACCCTGACTGGGGCCGGGGATTGAACCTGCAACCCCAGTACATGCCCTTGACCGGGAATAAAACCGGAGACCCTTTGGTGCTCGGGCTAATGCTCTAACCACTGAGCCACAGTGGCCATGGCCAAAGGGCCACTTTTTAATCACTGACATAGTAGAGAATATTTAGATTGTACTTAAGATGTGATGTGTTTCTCATCACATGTGAGAATGTGTGATTGCACAGACAAGAAGACCAGGTGGAAACAAGGGCTGAAAGTAGTGAGGGTATAGGCCCCCTTAATTAAAAAAAAAATTGTCTTAAGTAGTCTTAATTCAAAAAAGGTAAATGATTATGTCCTCATTTATGACTTGAAATACCTCTGTGGTTACTAAGAGAAAGGCTTTATTCAGTTAAACCAGACCCAGAATGTAGATATCCAAGCCATTGAGTACTTATTGTATAGGTGGGGATAGAGAATTTGGGGTCTCAAGGTGGCACTCAAGATTGGGGTGGGTGGGACACCATGCTAACCCCACTCTGTCCTGGTTCACCTGTCTGAGATTCCTGTCCCTCCAGGCACAAGTGAGCTATTTGCTTTCAGAGGTTAGAGGTTAAATCTCTGTTTCACTTTCTTATGCATCCATTTGTTGATTCCTGTAGGTGTTCTGACCAGGGTTCTGTATCCAGTCAATGTTCTAACCAACTAAGCTGTCTGGCCAGGGTCAGAGGTTAAAGTTTTAAGCTTTTGGACACACGTTTGAGATGAATTTTTGTTTCATTATTATTATTACTTTAATCCTCACCTGAGGACTTTTTTCCATTGATTTTTTTTTTTTTTTTTTTTTTAAGAGAGAATGGAGGGGAGGGAGCAGGGAGAGATAGAAAACATCAATGATGAGAGAGTCATTGATTAGCTGCCTCTTGCACGCCCCCCACTGGGGATTTAGCCTGCAACCGGGGCATGTGCCCTGACAGGGAATCAAACGGCCATCTCCTGGACCATAGGTTGATGCTCAATTGCAGAGCCACGCTGGCTGGGCTTGTTTACTTTTTTACAAGAGGAAAAATTCCTTTCTCCAGTTATAAAAAGTACTGTGTTCTGAGCAACATTAAGGTGTATATAGCAGAAGCTGGCAATCCACATTTATCTACCAGCTGTAGAAAGTACTATTGTGGAGGGTTTATTGTATCTTCTTGGGTACTGTTAGTGCTTCTCTTGAGTGTGTGATAATAGGTGTGTCTGTATGTTAAAATATAATTAAAAAAAAATCTTTATTGATTTCAGAGAGAGGAAAGGAGAGGAAGAGAGAGAGAGAAACATCAGTGATGAGAGAGTCATTGATCAGCTGCCTCCTGCACTCCCCCGACTGGGGATCGAGCCCGCAACCTGGGCATGTGCTCTGACCAGAAATCGAACCCTGATTGCCTGGATCCTAGGTCGATGTTCAACCGCTGAGCCAAGCCCGGTCGGGCAAAATATAATTTTTAAGATGTGAATGGAAACAATGCATATTGTTTAGTGATTTGCTTTTCTCAGTCAGCATGTCACAGACCTTTATATGCTAAGGCATACTGTTGCCTGTTTTTTTCTTATGTTGTGCTCATCTTTTCACCACGTCTTGATTTGCTAGGCATTCAGTTAGTATCTGAGGAAAGAATACAGAAATTTCCCAGGATATCATTAAGAACCGGATGATTTATTTATTTATTTATTTTTTAAGATGTCAGGGATTTCAGTATACCTGTATCATGCCATCTCTGCTCTGGGTTATTTCCTCCTCACCACATGGTGTACCTCTCCACTGCCATCACTCTGCTGACAGCCCCACTGCTGGATTCCTCTGGGCCTGGAATGTACTAGGAGGAAGTAGTGTTAATTATTGGTGCAGTGAATCCTGCTTACAGGCAGAGCTTATAGACTAGGCCAGGAACTGGATACTTGAGGAGGCTTCTGGTAGCCCTGCGATTCTTCCACCCTCACCTGACAACTCCTGAAACACAAACCATGGAGAATGACAGTGCCTACACTTTTCCAGGTTGTGGGGGCTCTTTCCATTTACAAGAGTGTATTGCTGACACATTTACAAAGAAGTTTTAGATGAAAGGCTAACGTGAAGTGAAATGGTATACTGGGATCAGACCTGAACCTCTGGGGTTCATTACACCCCCTCCCCGTATATCATTTTATGTCATTACATTTCTGAGCTGAGGACTTTATTTTTAATCCCTGCACTTGAATCTCGAGAGGACATTGTGAGAACCTTGTATAAGTCAGCTTCCATTTTTGTGACTAGAACCATGGGTTGCTGTCTGATTTATTTCAGCCTTTCTGCATTAATGCGGTATTGGGTTGGTTTTAGGCCAGTTGGTTATGTGCTGTAGAATTGAGATGTGCTTTGGAATTTTCTGGGGCTCCTTTGGGTGGCAGAATTTAATTATATTCTGGGGTAGTTCAAATATTTTAAATTTTCCCTTCTGATGACTTCTCGTCTCCAAGATATAAATATGAACTCCTAGAAGATAAAGTGATTAACTTGATCAGTTTCTATCTATACCTGAATTTTTGTGAAACTACATCAATAGTTATTCTGGGTACCTTCGCTGATTCTTCCTGTTCTGAAGCAGAGCTTTTTAAGGTGCATACACTACCTTTAGGTCCTTTGGCATTAACCAGCATCGTTTCTTAGAACCTCTGATGATTTTCCTTGGAAGACAGAGCACAAGTTAGGTTAATGGTTTGTGATTCTGTCAGCACAATAAGATGGCAGTATCTTTCTGTTAATCAGTGAATTGGAGATAAATTATGTAGAACCAGTAATGCAAGAAAACAAGAAAGTGATTCATGGAGCTAAAAAATGGGTTTTGCAAATCCTGAGATCTACTCATGGGCCTATTATGTTTATAATAAGCTCGAGTTCGAAAAGGCATATGTAACAATGTGGCTTTCAGGTGGATTTCTGAGGTACAGTGGTACCTAGGTTTTCAAATGTCATCCATTCCGGAAGACCATTCGAGTTCTGAAACGTTCGAAAACCGAGGGATCAACAGCCCACAGCTAGGCCTCAGGACCTTGCACTTAGCAGAAGCTGCGTGGCATGTTCGATTTCCAAGGCGTGTTCGAAAACCGAAGCATTTCCTTTGGGGTTTATGGTGTTCGTAAACCGAAATGTTCGTCAACAGAAACGTTTGAAAACCGAGGTACCACTGTGTTTGAATTGGAAATGACTAGAAATAACTCACAGCATGTTCCTTAGGTAGAAGCTGGCTTCTGGAATTTTTGGGATAGCTTAGTAACTGAGATAAAATGGGCTGGCTCTGTGCTTGGTTAAGCTCTCAATGAGGGATCTGAGGTAATCACATGATATGAGATACGGGAATACAGGTAAAGAGGAAATCAGAGATCAAGTCAGAATTGTCTTACTGTATTATCAGCCATTATTTTCCTTGTAACATGGAGGGAAGTAGGACACATGTAACAAATACATATGTGTTTACAAATCCTGAAGTCAGATGTTCCACATGGAAATAATTAGGCCTCTACAAGAAATTCAAGGTGAAAAAATGCTCTTTGCAATAAAGACATGCCTCTGCCATGACACATTAGGGTGTGCAGTATGGTGGAAGGAACGGGAACGGGACCAGGAGCACTGCACTGCTTGGTTTGGCTCTGTCCTGTTTTTGTGACTTTGAACTTGTCACCTGCTCCTTCTATTTCAGTTCTTGACTAACCTTGCTCAGGAGATACTTGCAGTTCCTTATAAGGCACACATACCTTTTGAAAGATGGAAGAATGCAAGATGTGTGTGGATATATATGTATAGTGTGTGTGTGTGTGTGTGTAATTGCTTTTAAATAACCAGTTTTAAGAGATACTTGTTTATACTGGCCCTGTTATACCTGCCTTCCCTCCATTGCTATGTTTCTATTCTTGGATTTTTCTCTTTCCTTCTGATTTGAAGCAACAAAATGAAATAAGCTAGCTTATGATGGTTGATAGCTGCCAACAAGAACTAAAGAAAATGATGATATGGGCAAGCTGAACATAAACAGATGGTGTATTAGGGCAGGGCAGGGCAGGGCAGGTTTGCTTGTAGTCAGAGCAAGCCAGAGATGGTGGGTAGTGAGAGTACTTAGCTGGCTGCTGTTGTGCTGAACTGCTAGGCCAGTATCACCTAGCCTTTAACAATGCTTGTAAATGTTAAATTTATTGAATTTGCAGTTAAATGTTTGCCTTTAGAAATATGGCATACTCGAATATTTGGAAGATATTTTTGTACTTGTGTTGTATTTAAGGTTTATATTTTAAATTTCACTTTTTGGTTTGAAAATGTAAGTTATATGACAGTAAGGTTTTTATTTTTATTTTTAAAAGGTATTTGAGATTTGTTTTCAGATGCTACAGTAGGTTAGGTTTGCTTAGGCGAAGGATTTGAAAGCTTTGACAGGATTTGGAACCCATAATGTGAATTCTGACAGATCATTGAGAATTCTTCCTTGACAGTTAGCATTAGTATTAATTTGACTTGTTCTTTTAATTCAAAATTTAAAGGAAGTATTTGATTTTATCTTTAGACTGAGCATGTTAGTTTTGTGGTTGAGAACTTTTTAAAAAAAAAAATCTTTATTGATTTGAGAGAGAAGAAGGGAGAGGGAGAGAGAGAGAAACATCAATGATGAGAGAGTCATTGATCAAACCCGCAACCCAGGCTTGTGCCCTGACCAGGAATCGAACCCTGATTGCCTGGATCCCGGGTCGATGTTCAACTGCTGAGCGACGCCCGGCTGGGCAAGAACTTCTTAGAGACTTTATTCTTTGTACATTCTATGGGAACATGCACCTATGTGCTAATGTAACCTGTTTAGCTTAGTATGAGTTGCTGTGACAAGGTCATTCCCTCTTGGCAGGCAGTGTCCAATCCCGGTCAGGGAACAGGTCAGTGCCAGGAGCTCATCCTGGACTCACTTAGCGGGGATGTCTGACTCCATGCTTCAGTGTTATGGCTACCAAGAGGAAGGGCACAGTTCTTGACCTGGAGGAGCTGGCTGCCTGTCTGTGGAGACAGACTTGACAACAGTAAGAAGTATTTGGGAAGGATTAGAAAGAGATATGCACAGGGCTGTTCCAGGACTCCTAGACTGGGCTGAGCTGAGTCTTGTAGATGAGCATGAACTTGCCCCACTTGTGCAAAAGTGTGGTGATGGTGATTTGAATGGGTTGGGCACAGAGGCTTGTTCCTGTTGTAGCACAAAGGTAGCCTGCAAGAGAATGTCAGCTCTCTTTTACTCTCTGCAACTCTGGAACATGCTGTGAACTCTGTCATGGTTAAGAGGCAGGCGGGGGCGTGGGGATTCACCTGAAGGAAATGGGAAGTCTCATAGGGGTTGCTTCCAAGTAGGCTCTGAAGGTGGGGCAAATGGTGCATTTTAGGGTTATGTCTATGTATGAAAAGTGGTTCTTGTTTTCCATTATCAAAGTAATGCTCTGAAGTGGAACTTTATTTTCATTTAAACAAGGAGACAATGTTATATTAAAGAAAATTAGATATTAAAGAATATTTTGTATTACAAAAAATACTAGATAAATAATGGTATGTATAATGAATGCATGATTATGACAAAAACTTAGGAATATAGTACCTAGATGAGTGAGTTGAGCAAACATTGGTTGGATGGGGCAAAGGATAGCACAACAGAGTAGGTCTTGCCAGCTTGTTTCTAATTTAAGGGAATAGAATACAAAACATCATGTGTTACACATACTCTGTGGAAATACTGTCTCTCTATATTTCTGTTCTGTTTGGATGTGGTATATTCTGCGCCAAGGTGTTAATTGTATTTCTCACCATGTACTGTGTTTAGAAAAGTATGGAAGCTCCTGGCCTGAATGACATGGAAGGTATTTACACCTCTTGAGATTCTGGTTTGGTTTATTTTTTTCAACAAATATTTATTGAATGCCTACTGTGTGCCAGGCCCGGCGCTAGGATGCTGGGTATAGAAGTAAACAAGACATTCTTGGCCCTGGCCAGGACAAGAGTTTGCCTGCCTGCCCGCCTGCCTGCCTGTCTATCTCTCCGTCCTTTCTCTCTCTCTAAAAAAGAATCAGTTGAAAAAAAGAAGTAAACTAGACAGACAAGTCCTGCTTGCCCTTAAGGAACTCTCTGCTTGTTATGAGAAAACCTTTTTTAAAAAATTTGATTTGAGAGAGAGAGAAAGGGAAAGGGAAGGAGGGAGAGAGAGAGAGAGAGACAGACACTGATTTTGTTGTTCCACTTACTTGTGCATCCGTTGGCTGATTCTTGTATATGCCCTGATAGGATTGCAACCTGCAACCTTGGCATACTGGGACGATGCTCTAACCACTGAGCTATGTGGCTGGGGCAAGAAAACATTTTTTATAAACCAATTATTGCTATCTTTTCCATTGATTACAATATGTATCTTGTTTTACAACTCTAAAATGGAATGTCATAGACATAGGCAGCAGTAGTAACTAGCTGTAATTACCTGCACTGGGTGGGCCTTGTCATTTCTGTTTAAACTGTTATCAGTTTAGTTATATATGTTGTTGGTACTAAACGTCTTAAGTGTAATTGATGTTAGAATGTCTTCTGAAAGATTACACTAAGATTCAGCCTTGAAATGGTAAGTACTTGAAATGTGCAGAAAGGCAGCAGCAGCCATGCAGCATCTGATTCCTATCAATGGAACTTGATGTGCACATAGTCAGCACTGGCTGAATGGTGGCAATTCTGTATTTTTTGCAAAGCAACAGCTAAGTGCTTTATGGAACCTGAGGAAGGATGATACCCATTAACAAATGAAGCTCTGCTATGCTTTATAACTGAAGCATGCCTGTCACACACAGGACTACCACTGAAGATCCCTCAAATGGAAGAGAGAAGCAGAGGCTTATGTGACCACCTTACACATGACTGTCATGGGGGCATTGTTGGTTTTGATTGGCAGCTACCTCCTTGATAGAATCTCAAGATAGATGAAATTGGTATGCGACATTAGAAATGTCATAGAAGTGAGCCTAAGGCAGAGTGATGGCCCAGGGACAGTCCTAATGTGTTCTGAGGAAAGAAACTCCTGACTTGGCTTCTATGGGAGGAGTTTGGAGTTGACCAGATAGAGAGAATGCCAGAGGGGCCTAAGCATGCAAAGGAATCAAGGGCTGACTAGCATGGACAAAGGGACAGTGTGGGTGAGTGCTGAAGAGAAGAGGGGTGAGTGCTGCAACTGGCGGGTGCTGGAGAGGGGGTGGGGTCAGGGCAAATCAGTGGGGGCACAGAAGATTGTATAGAGAACTGGCTTAATTACAGAAGAAGTTTTAAAAATTTATTAATTTGAAAGAGAGAAACATGGACTTGTTCCACTTATTTATGCATTCACTGGTTGATTCTTGCATGTTCCCTGACTGGGGATTGAACCCGCAACCTTGGCTTATAGGGACAATGCTCTAACCAACTGAGCTACCTGGCCAGGAATACAGAATTTTAAAAAAAATTTTTTAATTGATTTTTAGAGGGAAAGGAACGGAGAGGGAAAAAGAGAGAAACACCGATGTGAGAAAGAAACATTGATTGGCTGCCTTCTGCACGCTCCCATCAGGGATTGAACTTGCAACCTTGACATGCACCCTGACTGGGAATTGAACCAGCAACCTTTCGGTGCACAGGAGAATGCCCAACCAATTGAGCCACACTGGGCAGAGCCAGAAGAATTTTTGTATTAGGTATTCGTTGGTATATATTAGGATGTTTTATGTGTGAAAATACAGAACTTGTTTTGCAGTACTAGATAAGGAAAGTGAAGCTTGGCAGAGATGGTTGGTGAGGTTCCCTAAGTACACAGGAAGGGATGGGATTCTTTAGGAGGATTAGCCTTAAATAGGAAGAATCCCAGTCCGTTCTGGGACTAGCATGGGATGAGGAGTCATGGAAGTTGAGGGCCTGTAAGCCACTTGTTGAGGAGGGAGAAAAGGTGGTGCTTCGGACCAAGTATGGAGAATCCAGAGGGAGCAGAGACATGAAGAGGGATCTGAGGCTGTCATGAGGCCCCTACGGTTTGGATGCCCAAGTCTTGTAGATGCCACTATCTGTATTTGGCTGAGATGTTTCTGCAGTAGTTTCTCAGGACCCATTGTTAGTGTTCAGAATTGCTGGTTTAGTGACATGCAGGGAGAATCTTGTGGGAAGACTAGAGAGTTGGTGTGTTTGCGGGTGAGGGGCCACCCAGGCATGCTTTCTTTGTGAAGTGCAGTGACGGTGATGTCAGAAGGATGAGATATCCATATGGTGACAGTGGGTTGCAGACACGGGTTGGAGGTGGGAAGGTCACTGGATTTGAGGTCAGAGCTTTGTGGTTGGATAGCTGGATGTGCTCTGTGTGTGGGGATAGTGCAGGCTGAGCTGGAGGAGAAGGGTGACTCATTCATTGTCCTTGTTGGTGGGGCCTGGACTGTGTGCTGGACTTGTTGTTGGGTCTTTCCCAAGCTTTACTCCACTGGAGCCTTAACTAGGACCCAGTCTGGGGAGGAGGAGTTGCCATTCGTCCACAGGTGCAGAGAGAACTGCTCAGAGAGAATGACTTGGTTGGTGGGTTGATTGGGACTGCTGAGGGTGGAGGGTGTTTGACAGGTGGGTACAGGAGTGGCAGTTGTTCACAGGAAAACAGTGGTGTGGGAGATGTTCTCTGGACCCCAGAGTGGAGGAGGAGAGAGAGGCTGACAGAGTGGAGGTATAGGCAGGAGTGTGTGTGTAAGATGGCACTTAGTGGCTGCCATTGGAGCTGGGAACTAGTGATGGGAGTGGCTTTATGTGTGCCATGTTTTGGGTGTTTCGTCAGTGTGCATCCAGGGGGTCCTGTCAGAAGGATTTCAGGATTTCACTGCAAGCCCTTAATAGCCTGGCAGGCAGAACTGACTTTGTCTTAAACTTCTTGTAGATGCTAGTTCCATGGGAAACTTTAGGAAAACCTTCTCTCTTTTTACGTTACAAGCTTTTTCCTTATTCTCAGCACTCATGATTTTGGCCCAAGCTTTTGGAGTCTGTTCAGAGCTTGTTTGTTAGATCTTTTCTCAATCGTAGCACATGCTGTGGGGGGCCCCACTGTTGGGAGAACCCTGGTGTAGCCTCCATCAGATCCCCTGCCTGGGAACAAGCCAGGGGCTGCTCTCCGCTTCTCCTCATCTTCCTGTCCCAAGAATCCATTCTTTGAAAATACACCTAACATGGATTTTAAAATGCAGTTAGGAAAAAGTCCTTTTAAAATTACTATAAAATTGTAAAAGGCATGTTCCTTAAAACACTGGTTTTAAGTGAATCCCTCTCAAAAACAAAACAAGACATTCTTTTTACTGTTTACTTGTTAAAGAATGTATGCTAAGGTAACCTTTTAAAAATTCTTTCTTTTTTAAAAAATACACCTGTTTGTAATGAGTATTCTTGTTTCCCACAGTTAGAAAAGCCTGGTATTTTGGAAGAGGTGGGGAGTATTCACTGAGAGTTTGGGCACTGATCCTAGGAAGGTTTTTTGGGGGTGTGTGTGTTAAGGTTTGAGGGTGGTAGTGGTGCCCATTAAAGGTAGGACATTGCTTCCAGGGGCAGCATGGGTCCCATGGAGCTGGTCTCTTAGTTTCCCTGAAACCCGGAGAGGTTGCCTGGATGTGCTGAAGTCAGTGCTGGGACTTGGACTATGGCCTGGGTCTCCTTTGGAGTTCTCCTCTGCTGATTGCCTCCCTTAATGACAACACGTGTCCTTAGCTTTTCCTGGCATTAGGAAGAGGATGTATAGTGGCTGCTGTGTGTACATTTTCCCCATTTCCTGTCCACTTGGGTCACTGCATGTCCCTGTGTTCTACCACAAAGGTGGTGCTTTTGCTGCTCTAGGTTGGAGGAAATATGTCCTGGGAGATGTTCACCTCAGTTCACAGGTTGTCTGAAAAGGGAGCTGCAATCTAGGTGTGTGTGTTGCAGATGCTTCTGTAGGCCTGGCTACACTTCTTTCTGTTGTGAACAGTGACAGTGAATCTGGCACTCAAATGACTCAGCTTGCAGGGCAAGCCCGTGCTTCAGTCTCCTTATCTGTTCTACTTACCTGCCAAGGGGAATGGTCACCAGATGATGGAATCTCCCATGTGGAGGTTCTGTGAGGATTCAGTAAAATTGAATTGGTCAAGCACTTAACAAGAACCTATCATATAGCTGGTGCGATTTGTGTTTGTTAAATGAATAAAACAGCTCTGTTCCCTCCCCTCTATGATACTTGATTAATGCTACATCCAAACAGCCTGTTTTCCTTTTACAAACAAGCCACAAAGATAGGGTCTTAGCTTTCTGGGAAGGAATCAGCTGTTAATAGTTGCCTCCACTGAACCTCCACTGAACCTCCACTGAGCTGGACCTGCAGTGGAGAGAGAGATTCCGTAAGTTTGTGCCTGAACACCCCATGCTTGGTCCTGTCCCTTGGATGTCAATAGGAACAGGCCTCTAAGCTTCCCAGGATGGGTTGGTACATGGTAGATGCCATGTGGGTCTGAGTGACTCAGGGTCCAGCAGTGTGGTGGTGCTGGTGGTGCATGTGTCTCTGTCAGCCGTGGGGGTGGTGTTCTTTGTCAGTTCTTTCCTTTGTCTAGACTCCCTTAAGCTCCCAACAGTCCAGCCCCTAATGCACTTCCTGCAGAGACTGTAAGGTCTCTTGGTGCTTCATGTTCGATTTCTATTTATATTAGAGTTTCTAAAAGTAGCCTTGTACACTAATAAGTCCTGAAATGGTCCATAATAGTTTCATATCCACCAGCCTTATTTTACTTTTCTTGTTTTTAGGATAAGAGGCAGTGGATTAAGTGTCATGATAACTTGGCTCCTCTGGTGTTCTGGTCTAATCCAATTTCAGGTGTAGTCCAGGGATCGAAAGGGGTCCAGGGGAAAGGATCCAGGCCTCAGTAAAGCTACTAATGCTGACAGCTGTCTCCTTCCTGCGTCCCCTCGCCAAAAGTAGGCGGTCTGAAGAAAGAGTGTTTTCATGCCCAGCTGCTCTTCCCAGCAAAAGTGTTTCATGTACAGGGAATTCCGGTGAGCAGCCACTTGTTCAAAGTACTTTGGGCATGAAAAGTTTCCTATTGATAAATTCTTTTGCCTACTGCTTTTTTAAAAATCCTCATTCAAGGATATTTTTTCCATTGCTTTTCAAAGAGAGTGGAAGGGAGAGAGACACATCGATTGGTTGCCTCCCGCATGCGCCCCAGTCGGGTTTGGGGATGGATACTGCAAACCCAGGACCCTTTAGTCTGTTGGCTGACGCTCTAACCACTGAGCCAAACTGGCTAGGGCTGCTCACTGCTTTTTGATGTGATGGCTTTCCGTACAGTGTGTTGTTCATTCTGCTTGAAATTTTAAAAATTGAATAGTAATATTTATCTGTTTTGAGTCTTGTTACTATCTTATACAGGAGCATAAAATTTAACTACAGTAAAATCTCAATATAACAGACTAATTTGGGTGAGGGGTTGTCCGTTAAAGCAGAAAGTCCTTTATATAATAAAGTAGGTTTTCCAAATACGTATGTTAAAAAATTGACAAGTTAGTTTACCTGTTTTTACTTAATGTAGACATGTTTGTGTAATTAAAATTAAGTATGTATGAAAGGTTTAATTTCACAGAAAAGCTTTCTATATGTATTACTGTAATTTTAAATTTATACTGAATAGTTCTAGTAAATGAGTGCATTCATTAGTCACCACAAGTAAACAAATACACACGTCAGGGGCGTGGCTTAGTTCACTAGGAACATCAACCAGCACGCATTAAAACTGCTGCAGAAAGTCGCCCCACAAGACAACAGAACCAGTTACCACACTTGATGCAGTGTGATCATGTGCTCATCACTCACCGAACATTGTTTAGGAGTGGTGACTCTTGGATTTAAATATGGAAACTATAGTTGTAGATATGTAATATTTATGGGGGCAAAATTACTACAGTGTTTTTAAACATATGGCCTATTTGCTAAGATTTGTTGAAAATAGCCCTAGCCAGTTTGGTTCAGTGGTTAGAACTTTGGCCAGTGGACTGAAGGGTCCCGGGTTCAATTTCTGCCAAGGGCACATACCTCAGTTGCAGGCTAAATCACTGGTCCTGGTCAGGACAAGTGTGGGAGGCAACCAGTCAGTGTGTGTCTCTCATATCGATGTTCCTTTCCCTCTCTCCCCCTTCCACTCTCCCTGAAATGCAATGGGAAAAAATATCCTTGGGTAAGGATTAAAAATAAAATTGTTAAAAACAACTGAATTAATAACAGAAACACACACCCATTAATTAATTATAAGCAGATCTTAGTTAAAAGCATTTTAAAATTAACAGGGTGTTAATTTTCACATATGACATACGGAACAGAAATTTTGTCCATTAAATCCGAAATCCATTAAATCAAGGTCCCCAAAATTGAGGGTTTACTGTACTTTCCTTGATGAAACATCTCAGTGAGTTATTCTTTTTTTTTTTAATCCTCACCCAAGGAGTAAGGATATTTTTTCCATTTATTTTAGAGAGGGAAAGGGAGGAGGGAGGAGGGAGGAGAGAAACATCAATGTGACAAGAGGTGGTGAGTTGACCTGCAACCCAGGTATGTGTCCTTGACCAAGAATTGAACCAGAGGCCCTCTGGTGTGCAGGCTGATGTTCTAACCACTGAGACATGCTGGCCAGGACTCAGTGAGTTATTTTTGTTTTCAGATTTAAACTTTTTATCAGCTTTTGACTCAGCCTTGGTGTTTTTGAATATTTTACAAAAACCTCATGTCTAGGTCTTGATCCTCAGACTTTACTGCCCTGTCCAACCTAACAGGGTGCTTTGTACTGGCACATGTCTTGCATGCAGTGGTTACACATTTGCACAGATTTCGTTCACACTCTCTTCCAGGGACAGATCTCTGTTCTCAAAGTGGATTCACTCTGTACCCATTTCGCTTCATCTATCTATCCGTCTGCCTGCCTGCCCCCTGGCCTATTTATCTCTCTCTCTCTCTCTCTCTCTCTCTCTCTCTCTCTCTATCTCTCTCTCTCTGTCTCTCTATCATCACCTACCTACTTTAGAGAGAGGGGAAGGGAGATAGAGGGGTGTGGGGAGAGAGAAAGGATTTGTTGTTCCAATTATTTATGCATTCACTAGTTGATTCTTACGTGTGCCCTGACATTAAGGATCAAACCTGAAACCTTGGCATATTGGATAATGCTCTAACCAATTGAGCTATCCTGCCAGGGCCCATTTTGGCTTTTGGTCCATTTCCTACCACATGTGCAAACTTGTTTCTTAACCCATCTGGGTCATTGCCTTTGCCCCCACTTATTAATTCATCCTATTGGTATTTCTTTTGTTGTTGTTTTGTTAATCTGCACCCAAGGATTTCTGAATACCTCTTTATGTAATGAAATCTGTGCAGGGTGAATATGTTGATCAGGACATTCACTTCAATTCAAACATGCAGGAGGATTAGGAATATATATATATTTAAATATATCTTTATTGATTTCAGAGAGAAGAAGGGAGAAGGAGAGAGAGAAATGGAAACATCAATGATGAGAGAGTCATTGATTGGCTGCCTCCTGCATGCCCCCCACTGGGAATTGAGCTGCAGCCCAGGCATGTGCCCTGACCTGGAATCAAACCTCGATCTCCTTGATCATAGGTCGATGCTTAACCGCTCAGCCACGGCTGGCTAGGCAAGGATAGTGTTTTCATTGATTTTCTTAGAGTAGAATCGGGGGGGGGGGGGGCGAGAAACATTGATGTGAGAGAGGCACATTGCTTGATTGCCTCCCGCATGCATCCTGACTGGGTGTGTGCCCTTGACCAGGAATCAAACCACAACCCTTTTGGTGCACGGGCTGATACCCTAAACCACTGAGCCACACGGGCCAGGGCCTATTGGCATATCTTTACATGTAAAAAAGGGTATTTCTCACTCATAAGTACAGTGTCCCTAATAAATTAATTTTTCTTGCTTGCAAAACCTGGTTGGAAGGGCTTAACAGGTGTGGTAGCCTCTGGGTGGGGAGGGTGTTGTTTAAGAATTTTCCATGTGCAGGAGGTAGGTAGAGTGGTTGGCATTCTTACCCACATGTGATGTTGACTCTCAAAGCAGTGCAGGGTGGTGCTGGGGAAGGATGTTTGTGTCAGGAATCAGAGCACACTGTGTTTCTCACCTCCTCACTGACTGGAGGGCACCTGATGCACTGGAATGCAGGTATCTGTTTCTTTTTGCTAAGAATAAGTTTAATTTCAAATACTTAACATTTGACAAATTTTCTGGCTAGAGGAAACATTGATATTTATCTTTCTAATGAAAGAGGTGGAGAGGTGGATATTGTAGTGAAGTGATCAGTAGCATTGGCATAGGGCCAGCTGGAAGAAGTGAGGGTCACGCTGGAGGTTGGCCAGGCTGGAGGCTGGCCATGGGAGTGTAGGGCCTGTGGTAGGGGCTGGAGGCAGGAGTGAGAGCGCAGACCTTTGTGCTGCTGGGGAGTTAACTTTTGGGGGAAGGCAAGGGAAGCTACAGAGAGAACACTGCAAAATGGTGTCTTGTTGTAAGAACCTGGAATCACCAACATTCCGAGTGGATGGTGGGGAAGAAAGAGTTGAACCAGTCCTTGTCTTCCTTTGTAAGTCTTAGGCCTCCTCCTTGAGCTACTCACAGACTTCTTTTGGAAATGAGTCTCAGATGTGTAAAACCATTCCTAAATGACAATCCAGGTGGTAAAACATTGTTTTGGCCTAAAACCTAGAGGAATGAGAAAGACAGACAGAGATGGAGACAGACAAAAAAATACGTCTGGACAAGCTGTTTCTAGAGAGAAGTTTATAGAATTTTCTGTACCCAGGATCAGTTTTGAAAAGTCTTAATTTTTAACAGCTTTCTGAGAAAGAGTTTCCAGAGATCTATACATCACATCCAAAAACATGTTTTTTAATTGTTTTAATTGTTAAAAAGTTAGAAATAGCACAGAATATTGAAATGAAGTCCATAGTGAGAAGAACAGACATATTATCTGGCAATTTTTCAAGGTACCACCATCTGTGGGTGTTCCACCTTGTAGGGATTAGAGGAGGTAGCCTACATGGGCCATGGTCTGCCTCCCTCCCCACTCTTGTTATGCTGATTGGGCTTCTGTCCTTTATGATTCTTGCACTCTGTACTGTGCGCTCATTGTATACATCAAGGAAATTTCAGACATATCCAACCCTTCATATATTGGTGAATTAATGCTCATTAGTTTTAAAAAAAAGTGTATTCGTAGGATCTGAGTCACAACTGATCTTGATTTTGCTTCCAATACAAGGACTTTGTTTTTCTCTCTAAGACGGGGAGGGGAAAGGTGCAAGCGTGCTTCTAGGAGGGAAAATGCTGAGAGCCTACTTTTCTTTAAAATTTTTATTTTTATTTTTTTTTAGGGAGAGAGGAAGGAAGAGAGAGAGAGGAGAGAGAGAAACATCTATGTGAGAGAGAAACATGGATCAGCCGCCTCCCATGTGCACCACGACCAGGAATCGAATCCCCAGCCTGGGCATGTGCCCTCACCAGGGATCAAACCCGCCACCCCTGGGTGTACGGGATGACCCTCTCTAATCAAGCCACACCAGGCAGGACTTCAATATAAGGATTTTTAACTTGTGACTTTTAATTTGGAGCTGTTGAGACTAGAATAGATTATTTTGAAATCTGCCAACAAATACACTGTGAGTCTGAGATCTTGGATCACTTCAGGAAAGCTTTTTGCAAAGTGGCTGGCACTTGGGATCACTATGGCAGTACTAAGTTTCATAGCTGCATGTGGCTTCTGTGTAATTATGCAGGGTAGGTTTAATTTTTTAGAATCAGGTTTGCACATTTTTGAAATACTCTATTTTTGAAGAATTGCTTTTTTATGACTCTGCATTTGTTATTGGGTGGTATAATATATTCTGACATTGTCTTTGCAAGAACTTTTTTTTTTTAGTATATTTTTATTGATTTCAGAGAGAGGAAGGGAGAAGGAGAGAGAGAAATAGAAACATCAATGATGAGAGAGAGTAATTGACCGGCTGCCTCCTGCACACCCCCCGACTAGGGATCGAGCCCGCCACCCAGGTATGTGCCCTGACTGGGAATCGAACCGAGATCTTCTGCATCCTAGATTGATATTCAGCCACTGAACCACACTTAAAAATTTGTCTTTAATAGAGTCTGTTTGAGAATTTTTTGTCTCTTCAGATAAAAAATTCATTTAAATATTTTAGGACTTTCTCCCCATAGAGTTTTAAGCACATGCACATTATAGGAAACCTTCATTTAAAAAAATTAATTATTTAATTGCTTATTATTTTAGGCTAGTCAAGTGAAGCAGTGGGAGTGGAGAAGGAACAAAGAAATCTGTAACTGGCTATGGTTAATTAATTGTAGACGCCACTGTTCAGCCTATTTTTCAGAAACTACGTTTTCCCCTGGCCTGTTTTGGCTCAGTGATTGCTGAAGGGTCTCAGGTTAGGTTTCCAGTCAAGGGCATGTACCCCGGTTGCAGGTCCATTCCCACCCTGTCAGGGCTCATGTGGGAAGTAACCAATTGATGTGTGTCTCTCACGTCGATGTTTTTCCCTCCCTCCATCCCTCCCATTGTCTCATGTTTTTCCCTCCCTCCATCCCTCCCACTGTCTCTAAAAATCAATGGAAAAAATGTCCTCAGGTGAGGATTAAAAAACCAAAACTGTAATTTAAACTCTCCCTTTTGCTTCAACTTACATAGCCACTCCGAGATTCATACAAGTACATGTGTTGCAACACAGTTACAAAAATGCCTAGTACTGGTGCCATATTGATTCATTTTCTTCTCTGGCAAGTCTGGTGGAAGTGTCAGTGAGAACTCTCAGGCCCCCCCGTGTTTTTGTCTTTCTGGCCCCAGGCAGCCCTCTGGATTAGACTTTTTTGGGCCCTTAGTTCGTGCTTGACATTTTCCAGTGGTTCGTGGTTTTTTTTGGTTTTGTTTTTTGTTATTTCCCCTCCCCCCATGGGAACATTGACATTTTATACTAATATATTTGTAAGATGTTAGATGTTATTTTTTAATAACAGCTCATTGAATTGTTTTGAAAGGAAGCCTGTTGATGTGAATCATTCCATTTTCCCCTTGAAGATCAGAGAGTAAAAAGAGAGAGAATGGTGTAGGAGAAAGAACACAAGACTGGAAGCTAGCATAGTTTTATGTTTTAGACCTTGCTCCTAGCATGCAGTGATTCCCTCTGTGGCTCTTACTCTTAGTCAGACTTCATGAGAGTAAAGTCATAGATCATGGAGTTAAAATGGTGGACTGTGGCTCAGCTCCCAAATAAAAGGAAAAGCGAAATGATACCTGATGTGGTAGTGTATTCAGAAAGCTGTACATGTAGTGGAGGTGGAGCCTATGCTTCTGGAGGCTACCCATACAGTCTAGACCAGCAAGTCAACCTTTTTAATCTCATGGCACACATAAACTAATTACTACTAAAATTCTGTGGCACACCAAATAATATATTTTTTGCTGACAAAAAATAGGTGTAATTTTGATTTATTCACACTGAACCACTATTGTTGTGTTGGCTGTTGTCATTTTTTTATTTTACAACCTAAGGGAAAAGAGGTCAGTGCCCTGACTAAATAGTCAGGTATTGCATGTTTTTAAAACTCTTGCGGCATACCTGTGTGCCGCGGAATACCTGTTGAAAATCTCTGGTCTAGACCCTAACTGAGCTCTGCTTGTTATTAGCATTTAGCTTACAACCAGGTCCATATGTGGTCATTTGTAATGAAAAGATTTGAAAGGGGTCTAAGGTTTTGTTTAGATTTGTTTAGAATACCTTTGGTTTGTGTAAACTGTGAGGTGCAGAATAGAACAGACTTTTCTTTGTTGATTATGTGGTCATATTGATGATCCTGGTTACTGAGGCTCTCCTGTATGTTTCAAGTTCATCTTAAATATCACATTGCATTTGAAATATGTTTTCTCCCCTACTTCTCTAAATCACTATTTTACATGGAAAACTTTGCCACTTGTTTTTTTCCTTGTTGCAGTTTTTATTCATTTTTAATTTATTGATTGATTTGGGAGGGAGACAGAGAGAGATATCAGTTTGCTGTTCCACTTATTTCGTTGGTTGCTTCTTGTATGTGCCCTCCCCTGACCAGGGATCGAACTGCAACCTTGGTGTATTGAGATAACGCTCTAACCAACTGAATTCCCCGGCAAGGGCTGGCGTTGTTTTTAGCACTAAAAGGGTATATTTGATCTTATATCCTTTGAAGTAAAACCATTAACTTCATGTTACTGGTTTTGGAATTTGTATGTATTTAGAGGTCATATAAGGTCATATATGTTTGTGCTCATGACTCATACACAGAGTTATTTATACCTAAATGCTGTGTGTCTTTCAAAAAACTTTTCTGTTTACCAAACACAGTGGGACATATTGAACCTTCAGTGCTGAGTAGGAAAGGCAGGAATTTTATTATGATTGTGCATATACTTGAATTTTGAATAACATATGTCATGCATTAAGATAATATTCTGTTGTGATTTACCTTTGAGAGGAATGGCAAAATGCAGTTGCATTTGATGATTGGAGATTGAATCCTTTTATTTAGAAGGGACTATGCTAGGTTCTCCAGGACGGTGTCTTCTAAACTGTGGATCATGACCCTTTATGCCTTATTTTAGGATTCCAGAATGCCAAGGACATAAAGATAGTTTCATATGCCTTCTGAAAATTTTGTACTTTGCCAATTATATTTGAACTTTTACTCTGTCCCAAATTGATTTTTGTGTACCATGTGAGATTAGGAACTGGTTGTTCATAGTTTTCCAGTGAATACCAGTTGTCCAGGCCTCATCTACTAAGTGGGTTGTTCTTTGTTCACTGACTGCAGTGTTATCTGTCATGGATCTGGTCTCCAGACTTCCTGCTTTGTGTCTGAGGTTCCTGTATAAATACTTGCTGTTAGAAAATGGTGTGTCTTTTGTATTTGAATTTTTCTTGTTGATGAGGGTAATCTACCAGGAAAAAGACTTAGATTTTCATAGGAGAAAATTTTACTCTACCTTTCAAAATAGAGATTCTACTCCTTTGCTTTGGAGGGGGGGTCCTCCTGTGTGGATGTGCAAATGTTTCTCTGCTTGGTAATAAAATCTTTTGGCTAATGAACACATTTTAACAGTTCAGCACAGTTACTAGAACACAGGTGTTTTGGAAATTTGAGGTGATTTAAAGATGAAGAGCATCGCCAGTATATTGAATTAAATATAGAAATTGAAGTGAGAAAGACATCTTATTTCTTGAACTGACAAATTGAAAGCATGTTTGTTTCTGATGGGATGGTAATGGTGGGTTGGTGGATAGATATTGGGCTCCCAGCAGGCATCATATCTCAAAGTGAGTCCCCACAATGATGTGTATACCTGCCTTAGATTAACCAACCCCTCCAACCTGCAGCTTCTTAGCAACTGGCATTTCAAATCTGTTTGACTGGTCTTGTGCATTTGTGCAATCTTTAGGGAGGGGATGTTCCCCAAACATCCAGGATCTTAGCAGAAGATAACTCATCAAATGTTAGATCACTGGAATCCAGGAGATTATCTTGATTTGAGTCCTAGACTCACTTGTGTGTTGTGGCTGTATGAGTCTGATTTTTTCCATCCACATCCCACCCTTTACTAAATAAGGATTTGATCTTGTCCCTCAGAGCAGATTTTAGATCCAGGAGACATCTGTTGTGGACTGTATAGTGTCAGGGCTGTTGAATAATCTTTCCTTATCCTGAGTAGCTGGGCTGGAGCACAGTGAGTGGACCAGCAGCATGTTTCATTAGTTGTCATGTTAACACACAGGGCTGGGGGTGTCACCTCTGAGGTGAGTGCAGCCTGCTTCAGGGTGAAGCTCTGGACTGTTCCTCGCAGCCTTGCTATTCCTGGCTTAAATGACTTTTGTGGAATCTTCTCATTTCTGTGGCCTTCTTTCTCAAACTAGGCCTCTCCAACTTATTTTATAGGGGAAGGGTAATAAGAATTCTCAAGTGGGATAGTGGATCTGGATCATGATTATTAGATTTGCTTGGGAAGCATTAAAAAAACATTTCTATAGTCCTCACCTTCAGACACACAGAATCTGAAACATCGATAGTGGTTGGAATATGTAAGAGACAAGTCATGGGTGATTCGAGTCTTTGAAATATAGTGGGCATATCTTCCCTGTAACCCATTATTTCTTCAGTGCCTGTTTATAGTTTAGGCCACTTGTTTATATGTAGTGGGTAGAACAGGCTGGGCAGTGGTAGGGGATCTTAAATTCCTGGTGGATAATACACAGTGGAAGTGATGGTAGCTGGAAACTTCTGCATTTGGAGGCCAGGTCCTGTCTGTGTCTCTTCTCCCAGATACTATGGTTAAAAAAAAGAAATCAGTGAATGTTACTAACCTTATACATATATGTAGCTATTTTCAAGTGTCCTTTCACTGTTTTCTTATGTAGTCCTTGCAGGCTGAGGGGGAGACTGCATTTCCCTCCCTCCCTCTCCCCATCTCTCTCTTTCTCACTGCTTTTTGAGGGCAATCTGTTAATTTGAGAGCTTAATATTGCTTGAATTGGGACTAGTGAGCACTATTTCCATTTGATAAAAATATGTTTTGAAAGCTTTGTCAGTGGAAGTAAGGGAGGAAATAAGTAGATTGTAACTTGGCATACAGTTAAGAAGTGTTCCAGTGCTGTCACGAATTGGTGATTCTGGGAAGGAGAAAATGGATACTTTATTAATTTGTAGGTGAGACAGAATGAAAGGCTCTGAGGAACCAATGTGCTATGCCAAAAATCTTGAATTACCTGGGGAACAGTAGCTAACAAGGCACGGCCACTCAGCTGGGGCTTATAGTAGAAGACTCTGGATGGGGTGGGGGGGCTTCTTACTTTGTGTATTATTATTATTTTTTTTTAATCCTCATCCAAGGATATTTTTTCATTGCTTTTCAGAGAGAGGGAGAGAGATCTATTGGTTGCCTCCCATAAGAACCTCAACCGGGGGCTGGGGATGGAGCCTGCAACCTACATACATGCCCTTGACCGAAATCAAACCTGCAACCCTTCATTCTGCAGGCTGACTCTCTAACCACCGAGCCAAACCAGCCAGGGCACTTTGTGTATTCTTAATTTCTCATTAATTTTGTCTATAAACTACATTTATTTGAGGTGAATTTTCATCTGTATCAAATAATGATTGTAAGTTGGATGGCTCAGAAGGGCACAAATACTCAGAGGCAAAAGTGGAGAGCTTTTTTGGGACAGCACATCTCTATGAAGTGGCCTCATTTCCATGCTTGCTAATATAGCAGTTAGTTATGCTTTCGCATGGTCTCTGAAGGTTAGGATTTCCTCTACTCTGTGTCTTATATGTGCATGTGACCAGGGTACAGTGTTGGGCTCTGAGAAAAGGGGATATTTTACAGACTGAGGAGACAAGCTCAATGGTTGTACTATAAGCATGACTTGGAGGGGTATGTGGGAAAGGTTTCCTGAGTGTGGTGGTGACATAATGTAAAATATAAAATAGTATGTGTTCACTCTAGAAAATTAGAAAAATATTGACAGTATTCAGGAAAAAAGTCAGCATCTGAGTGTGATTTTGAAGGATGAATAGGAGCTTGCCCAGGTGGGCAGACGGAGACTCCTATGAGTGAAATGAGATGTTTTCAAGAAGTTGGAAGAATGAATTTGCTGAGTAGGCAGCTCAGGACAGCATCATTCAAAACCTGAGTTCCCCTAGCTTTCCATTAGAGCATTGCAACATCAATGGGATGTGAAATAACTTAGTGGGATGCATTCACAGTAAAAACCAACCAACACCAGCAGCCAATCTAGAATATAGTAGAAAACATTGGGTGCCTTCCATGTAGGAAGGCCAGTTTTGTTCTGTGAAGCCTTTTCTTCAGTTACATATTTGTATGTATGTGTGTACTACATCATGATGTAAAGTGTTTCTCACTGTGGGTTGGAAGTTTGGAAAACACTAATGGATTCCTTGTTAGTACAGTGACTATATGTGAGAGGTGTAAACAAGAGGTGATTCAGATGTGCCAAGTTCACTTCTCAGCACTGTCGGTAATGAGTTGGTTGGTGTGTGTGGTTGGAAGTGGAGATAATTAAGTTGTTATGATAACATAGCTGAAGAAACACTGAGACTCTACTGAATTAGGAATTAGGGCAGTGGCAGTGGGGAGGAGAGAGTGTGATGTTTAGAAGCTGGAATTGACAGAACTTGTCAACTTTTGATCACCAGAGAGAAGGAGACAGTGAGTTTCTGACTTGGAAGATTGTCTAGACAGTGGTACCCTGAACCAGGGCAAGAAATACAGCAGTCATATGGACTTGAGGGCCTCATGTGTGCTTGTGGGCATGCCTCTGATATGGGTGGACTTTATGAGGTCTTTCGGGAGCTCTGAGTTGGAGACTGGAATTGGGATTTAACAGCATGGTTATTAAAGCCACAGAGGCAGATAAGATTGTCCAGGAAGAGTCTGAAGGAAACCTCATTTTAAGGAGCAGGTGGAGGAGGAAGAGCTAGCCAGTGAAAGGAAGTGGAAACAAAAACAGAGTTAACAGGAGAAATGGGGGTGATATGAGGGAAGCCTGGGAAAGAAGGGGGTAGTTGGTAAGATGAATGCTGTTGAGAGGCCAAAGCAGGTAAGAGTCAGTTATGTTCCTGGTTTAGATGGAGGATGAGCTAAACCTGCCCTGGATTTCTGAGGTATGAATTGTCTTGTCGTAAGTGCCAGTATCATGTCACTTATTTTGGGTTGGGGAGGACTTTGTCAGTTTTAGACTTAAAATGCTTTCTAGGAGCTGTGCTTGCAGGAGAAGTGGGTGATGTGTGTGACTACTACAGATATAGGCTCTAAAGCCCGAGTTTGATACTGACTTGGCTGTAAATCAACCTCTCAGAACCTGGCTTCTCATCAGAAACATGGGGATGATCCTATTATCTTTCAGGTTGTTGTGAGGGTTAAATGAGATAGTGAATGGAGAATGGGTGCAGGTCTGTGGTGGGGACTTGAGGAGCTGGCAGAGGCTACCATTCTGTGCGAGGACCTTCCAGAAGCTTGGATGTGTTAGAGTACATACAAATAGTAAATAAATACATTATATATCAAGTCACACTCACTTGGGCCTGCTTGCTTTTACTTCTGTATTTCACTATTGCTACTTGAGAGTTCAGTAAACAGTTCTTAATAAAGAGGCAGACTTTGAGGTGGCAGCTCCTGCGGGGGTTAAAGGATCTATTGAAAGTTAATGGGAGGACAGAGCTGGCTGTAAACTCTGCCTGTCAGGAAGGCTGTGTTGAATAAGTGAAAGCTTTGCTGAAAGGCTTGAATGGAGCTTAGGTTTACTTCCTGGTGGGTCACTTTTCCTTCTCAGCCTGTGCACCCACTCCCAATGGCTGCAGTGCTTTATTCATGATGGGAGAGAAAGTAGAAATGGATGAGTACAGTCAATACTAATGAACATTGATTTCCAAATAGAAATTGGAAAAGATATCATAAAAGAATAAACTCCCTTTTGTCTTAAGAAAGCAGATTAATTTGTTTGGGTGGTGTTCCTTTCATTCCAGTGTCTGAGCATCAGGATACATTAGTGAAATTTGAGAAGCAATACTTCAGGATAGTGAACATCCAGCAAGGCTGGAATAGAGCCTGCAGTGTAGAACACCTGTTAATAAGTCCTTCAGCAGACAGTTAAACTTTATCCTTATTACATGGAAGCAACACAGCTGCCGTATAGTATAATATCTGAACATTAGAGTTGAGAATTGCCTGGTTAGCAACATTTCAGTTCTATAAGGTCAAAAGTTGTGCATCCTACTTATCATTTCCTCCAACCCCCCCCCATTTACAGTTTATTCATTGTATCTTAAACTGTACAAATCATTGCTGTGGGTCCACATTCCAAATGAAAAGAGCAACACACATTTAGGGAAAGTGATGTATTTTTAATTTATTATTATTATTAAATTTGTTGAGTGAGAAAGGGAGAGAAAGAGAGAAACACTGATTTGTTCTTCTACCTGTTGATGTAGTCATTGGTTGATTCTTGTATGCACACTGACTGGGGATCAAACCTGCAATCTTGGTGCACTGAGATGATGTTCCAGCTGAGCTACCCTGCCAGGAGTATTACTATTTTTTTCTTTTTTAAAAATCCTCACCCAAGGATATGTTTGTACTGATTTTAGAGGGAGAGGGAAGGAAGGAGGGACGGAAGGAGGGAAAGATAGAGGAAGGTCAATGTGAGAGAGAAACTTTGATCTGTTGCCTCCTTTACGTACCCTGACTGGGGATTGAACCCACAACCTGGGTATGTGCTCTGACCAGGAACTGAACCTGTGACCTTTTTGTGTACGGGATATCACACCAACAAACTGAGCCACACCGGCCAAATTGTATTTTTTCTTTTAAAATAATTATTTTTTCAATTACAGTTAATGTACAATGTTATATTAATTTCAGGTGTACAACCTCATGATTAGACATTTATGTAACTTATAAATTGATCACCCTGATAAATCTATTACCCATCTGACACCATATATAGTTATTACAATATTATTGGCTGTATTCCCAATGCTGTACTTTACATCGCTATGATTGTTCTTTAACTGTCAATTTGTACATCTTAATCCCTTCACCATTTTCGCCCATCCCCAACCCCTCTTTGATCTGGCAGTAGTCAAAATGTCTTCTGTATCTGTTAGTCTGTTTCTATTCTGTTTGTTCATTTATTTTGTTTTTTAATTTATTCCACATATAACTGAAATTGTATGGCATTTGTATTTTTCTGTCTGACTTATTTCACTCAGCAAAATACCCTCTAGGTCCATCCATGTTGTTGCAGATGGTAAGATTTCATTTTTAAAAAAAATCCTCACCGAGGATATGTTCATTGATTTTTAGAGATGGAGGGAGGGAGGGAAAGAGGGAGGGGTAGGGGGAGAGAGAGAGAGGAAGAGAGATATGTGAGAAAGAAAAATCTATTGGTTGCCTCTCATACGCGCCTGACTGTGGGTCAGACCTGCAACCCTGACCTGGAATTGAACCCATAACCTTATAGTGTACGAAACTACGCTCAAACCAACTGAGCCACCTGGCCAGGGCAAGATTTCATTCTTTTAATGACTGAGTTCATGTTCCATTGTATATATGCACCACTTCTTTATCTACTCATCTATTGATGGACACTTAGGTTGCTTCCATATCTTGGCTATTGTAAATAATGCTGCAGTGAACGTAAGGAAGCATATGTCTTTTTTTTTTTCTTTTTAAAATATCTTTATTGATTTCAGAGAGAGGAAGGGAGAGGGAGAGAGAGAGATAGAAACATCAATGATGAGAGAGTCATTGATCGAGCCTGAAACCTGGGCATGTGCCCTGACTGGGAATCAAACCTGGATCTCCTGGATCCTAGGTTGATGCTCAACTGCTGAGCTACATCCGGCTGGCCAGCATATGTCTTTTTGATAAATACCCAGAAGTGGAATTGCTGGTTCCTACTCTGTCTCTTGTTATAGCCTCTGTTATAAAGTCTATTTTGTCTGGTGTAAGTATTGCTACCCCGGCCTTTTTTGTTTGTTTCTATTTTCATGAAATAGCCTTTTCCATTTCCTTACTTTGAATCTGTGTTGTCTTTCCATCAGAAGTGAGTCCCTTCTAGACAGCATATGTAAGGAATTTGTTTTGTTATCCATTCAGCCACTGTATGTCTTTTTTTTTTTTTTTTTTAATATATCTTTATTGATTTCAGAGAGAGGAAAGGAGAGGGAGAGGGAGAGATAGAAACATCAGTGATGAGTCATTGATTGGCTGCCTCCTGCATGCCCCTGACCGTGGATTGAGCCTGCAACTCGGGTATGTGCCTTGACCTGGAATCGGACTCCGATTGCCTGGATCCTAGGTCGACGCTCAACCGCTGAGCCACACCTGGCTGGGCTCTATGTCTTTTGATTGTAGCATTTAATCCATTTGCATTTAAAGTAATTATTGATAGATATGTACTTATTGCCACTTTATTCATATTTTTAATATTTTTTCCCCTTCTTTAATATATCTTGTAATACTGGTTTGGTGGTGATGAACTCCTTTAGTTTGTTTTTTTTTTGGTCTGGGAAGCTCTTTATCTGTCTTTCAGTTCTAAATGATAACTTTGCTGGGTAGAGTAACCTTGGTTGTAGGTCCTTGCTTTTCATCACTTTGAATATTTCTCACCATTCCCTCTGGTCTGCGAACTTTCTGTTAAGAAATCAGCTGACAGTCTTATGGGAACTCTCTTCTAGGTAACTGACTGCTTTTCTCTTGCTGCTTTTAAGATTCTCTCCTGTTTTTAACCATTAGCATTTTAATTATGATGCGTCTTGGTGTGGGCTTTTTTGGGTTCATCTTGTTTGGGACTCTGCTTCCTGGGACCCTCATGATGTGAATACTGGGACATTGAAGTTGTCGCAGGGGCTCCTTAAACGATCTTCATTTTTTTTGGGATTCATTTTTCTTTTTCCTGTTCTGATTGGGTGTTTCAGCTTCTTTATCTTTCAAATTGCTGATTCAGTTCTCTGCTTCATTTACTCTACTGTTGATTCCCCTATAATGTATTACTCATTACTGACTGGTTCTTTTTCTTGTTTTTTATCTCCATTTTTATGTGTTCCTATCTCTTTCTTGAAGTTCTTACTAAGTTCCTCTATTCTTTTCCTAAGTTCATTGAGCATCCTTATAGCCATTGTTTTGAACTCTGCATCTGGTAGATTGCTGGTCTCCATTTTGTTTAGTTCTTTTAGTGGAGCTTTGATCTGTTCTTTCATTTGGGATATGTTTCTTTGTCTCTTCATTTTGGCTTCCTGTCTTTGTTTGTTTCTTTGTATTAGGTAGAGCTGCTATGTTTCCCATACTTGGTACAGTGGTCTATGTAGTAGGTTTCTTATAGGGCCCAGAGGCACAGACTCCCTGGTCACCCAAGAGGGGCATTCCAGGTACGCTGCCGTGTGGGGGCTTTGTGCACTCTCCTGTTGTAGTTGAGGCTTGATGGTTGCTGGCATGTCAGTGGGAGGGATTTACCTTCTGGCTGATCAGCTGTGAGGACTGGCCTGACCACCATGGAGGATATGCTGTGCAGGGGCCAACCCCATGGAGCAGGACTCACTTCAGTGGGGCTCTGATGCCTGCTGCTCTGCTCCTTGAATGTGTTGCTTGTGGAGGTGGTTGGGTGGTGCTTCACTGTAGTCCACCTGTGCACCGACTCTGAGGCCTCCTAGGAGGTGCATGCCAAGGCCAGCCATTGCCTGTGTCTTGCTTGGGGCCGCCTGGCATGAGCTACAAAGTGATCTGCAGAAGACTGCTACTTGTGCTGGGCTTGGAGGTGGCTGGAGAGGCCAAGCTGTGAACTGAGGCTGGCTGCTGCTATTGTCCAGCCTGGGGCAGCTTCGCAAGAATTGGTATGGTGTACACCGAGGCCAGATGCTGCTTGTTTGAGAGATTTTAGGAATGGTTGCAGTATGAGCCAAGACAGGCCGTTTGTATGGAGACGCTGCTGGAAAGGGCTTGGGTGGGGCCCACAAGTTGGGTCGAACAGGGTTTCAGAATCACCAGGGCAGGGTGAACAGTGTTAGCCAGGTTGATGGACATTCAGATATGGCGACCACCTGCCAGCTCTGTGGTGGGAGGGCTCAGCAAGGGAACCATGGCCTTTGCCAGGATTTCTGTCTGTGAGAAAGCTGCCCCTTCAGCCCTTGCCCTTATGCCAGACAATATAGCTCCTCTCCATATTTCTCTTTTGAGCTGCTGCCCCAGTGCTGGAGCTCACAGCTAGTGAGTTGGAGTAAGGCTGCATATAGGCCCTTTAAGAGGAATGCATGGAACTCCAGCAGCTCTGTCTCTCTCAGACACAATAAGGGAAAGTGATGTATTTTTGTTGTTGTTCTTGTTAATCCTCACCCGAGGATATTTTTTCCATTGATTTTTCAGAGTGGAAGGCGGGGAGGGGGGGAGATCGATGTGAGAGAAACACATCAATTGATTGCTTTACGCACACACCCCAGTCCAGGGCTGGGGATTGAACCTGCAACCCAGGTAGGCACCCTTGACTGGGAATCGAACCTGTGACCCTTTGGTGTGAGGGCTGGAGCTCTAACCACTGAGCCACACTGGCCAAGGTGAAAGTGATATATTTTTAAAGGAAATAGTGTTTTATGTTGGATATTGAAGAACCTTAAACTTTTAGAACTAAAAGGATTTTACTGATTATAAAATGAAGTTAAATACTTTTTTTTTATAGAGTAATAATTTGAGCTGCCCCCCCCCCCCCGTACTTAAAGAAAGTCACTCTTTTAGGAAAAAATGGCAACATACAAGTCCTAGACATTTCAGCTATGTCTTCGTTGGCCACACTAAAAAAGTTTTAGGAAAACTTTTATAGTTATATAAGTTGCAGTATATAAGATCTTTAAAGGCAATTCATGTGGATTTTTGGATCACTTCTCCAGTTTTGAAATAAAGGCAGTTGGGGTCACATTGATTTTGTACATCTCTTTGGGGAATATTGTTATCTTAACAATACTAAGTCTTCTATCCATGAACACAGGATTTTCCCCATTTATTTAGGTCTTCTGTAATGTTTTTCAGCAGTGTTTTGTAGTTTTCAGTGTGCAAGCCTTGCTTCTCTTTGGTTAAATTTATTCCTAAATATTTTATTCTTTTTGATACTGTTGTAAATAGTGTAGTTTTTCTTAATTATCTTTTCAGATTGTTTATTGCTAGTGTATAGAAATACAACTGATTTTTTTGTATGTTGATCTTGTATCTTGCAGCCTTGCTTTGCTACACTCATTTGTTAGCTCTGATAGTTTTGTGTAGATTCTTTAGGGTTTTACATCCTTTTTTTATGGTGAGTTTTCTAGCGGGACAACAAGTTTAGTTCAAGCTTTAGCTGTTTCCCCCTATGTGGTTGTTACATTGCTTCTGTTAAGCTATGTCACTACAAGTCTTGCCTTGGGTTTTCAAGGGGATGGAAATGTAGAGTACTTGGCAATGAATTTTGTGAGTAAGACTTGTGTAGAATGAGGATAGTATTTTCATGGAGCTGTATCTGATTCTGAGTTCCTGTTTAACAAAAGAAAGGCTGGTACTCGGTGTATATCTTTTTTGGATTATTTATTTTGTAGAAATAAAACAGTTGAGTGTTGTCAGAGTTTGCAAATAAATAAGCAATTGTTCTGTAGGCACTTCACACTAATGAAGTGACACACACTAATGAAGTGAGATAGCCCTGGCACTGATTTCTGTTATTTTGTTCATTTCCAGTGTCTATGACCCTGATCATAAAATGGTGAGGCCAACAGTGCACTCTAGAGATGGACAGATCACAGCATATTCATGTTTTTTTGAGTTTTACCCTTAGAGTGTGGTGCTGATTTGGAATTCTAAGAGTATTGCTAAGAGGTGGAGATATTGGTAATCTTTTTCCTGACTTCAAGCCTTGGAAAAGCCATTTTGTGCCTATTAATTAGGATTTCAAGTGTGTGTGATATCTAAACAGCTGTTCCTTTTCGTGGCTTATTATATTGAGGGTGAGTTAGGGAGTCAGGGAGCCTGTAAACTTAAGAATTGTGGATTTCCTTCCTGGTTGGAAGTCAGCACTGGTTAATATGTTGTGGAGTCAGGACACTGGGTCCTAGCCTGTCTTTTGTTAAACAGGGGCCTGTTTTCACAGTCTGCTCCCAGTCACTTTTTCTAGTTTGATTTCACGTTTTTATCCTCCTACGTTTCAGGAATTCTCAGTCTCTGTTCTACAGTTTCCCTTCTTAGTTTTTTCTTTATAGTTACACATCTATTTATTTTAAAAGCCCATTTTCTGCCTTTTCCCTGGATTTGGTAGCATGAACATGAAACCGTTCACTTTGGACTGGAGCCTCAGTCAGGCTTGCGGTGTTTTTTTGTTTGTTTGTTGCTAATCCTCACCCGAAGATATCTTTTCCATTAATTTTTTGTGTGTGAGGGCGGGGGTGGAGGGGAGTGGAAAGGGGAGAGGGAGAGAAACATCAATGTGAGAGAGACACATCGATTGGTTGCCTCCCGCACCCACCTGGACCAGGACCCAGAGATCGAACCTGCAACCCAGGTATGTGCCCTTGACCAGGAGTTGAACCCGTGACCCTTTGGTTCATGGGCCCATGCTCTAACCAGTTGGCCACACTGGCCAGGGCACTTGGGGTGTTCGATTACTATCAGCACAGTCGTCTGAGAAAGGGGGGCAGTTGTGTCAGATCATTCCCTCTCTGTATGCATTCTGCATCTATTCACTTTGCACTTTTTTCTGTTAAGGGGTATAAAGAGAATTGTCTTGAAACATTGATTTTCTGTTTCTTGCTTGCTTTGTCCTGTAGTGAAAAAGAAGCATTTGAACTGAAGAAAGAAACTGTATGAGGAACATTTGTTTTCCTTCTAGCTTCTTTCCTGCCTCACATTATTGCTCGTTTGCTTAGTTGTCTTTATTCCCTTGAGCTTTCTTGCTCATTCAAATAAAATGAAGAAAACTAACAAATAGCACCCATCTAAAACCAAAATACAGCCCCCTGCCCCCAACCCTTACAGCTTTTGTTTCCCTGGAAGATGTTCAAGGTCAGAATAATAGCCCTGACTAGAGAGGACAGGTGGTACCCACTCCAGTCCCATAGCAGGGTGAGTCTCGTGAATTGTGGGCTATCGATACTGTTGGGGCAGGAATATTTTGTGGCTCATGTGCAGATAGAATTTAGTCTGTTGTACTTTCTGTGATTGAGTTGAGGCTAGATTAGTGATCTTCAAACAGTGTCCACTGAAGCTCTCCAAGGTTACATTTTTAGGAGATTTTTGAAGCTGTACTGAGAACAGCATGCATGGTCATATTTTATACATTTTCAGCTGGGGGGGAGGAGAGGGGAGGGCAGTATTGTGACTGTGGGCTCTCTAGCTAGCCAGTCTGGATTTGAATTCTGGACCCACCATTTAAAGTGGGACCTTGGTTAAGTTTCTCACCCTCTCAGGGCTTCAAATTTCTCATCTATAAAGTGGGGATAATAAGGATATCTACTTTATGGTATTGTTGTGATGATAAAATGAATTAATATTAGGTCATACCATATATTGCTAATACTAGACCCTTTAAAAATTGAGATTATTGTAAATTCACATAGTTGTAAGAAATAATACAGAAAGAGCCTTGTCTACTTTGCCCAGTTTCTTCCAATGGTAAAATTTTGCAGAACATTTTGTACAATGTCACCACCATGATATGCACAGGGATATAACCTCTGAGTCATATCATATTGCTCCATTTTCATTTGTGCTCTATGTCTGTGGTTTCATCACATATCCAGGTCCCTGTATCCACCATCACCATGAGGGCCTTTCCTGTTGCCTCCCCCCCCCGCAACCCTCACCTGAGGATATGCTTTGAGAGAAAGAAAGAAAAAGAAACATCAATGAGAGAGTGAAACACTATCGGTTGTCTCTTGCTTGTGCCCTGACTGGGAATCGATCCACCACCTTTTGGTATACAGGATGATGCTCCGACCATCTCAGCCACCTGGCCAGGGCTCCTCTTCGCTTCTGGCTCATCTCCTCACCCTTGTCCCTAACAGTGACAACAACCAATCTGTCCTTCATTTCTAAAACTTTGTCATATGAGAATGTCATATAAGTGGAATCAGTGTAAATGTAACTTTTTGATATTAGCTTTGTATACTCACCTTGATCCCTTGAGATCTATTCGAGTTGCTGCCTTGTCAATACCTCCTTCCGTTTTGTTGCTGACCATTGTTCAGTGGTGTACATGGAAACTGCTATGGACATTTTTGTGGAGCATATTGGACCATTTTTGACCTACAAAAATGGCAGGGTTGCCCTAGCCAGTTTTGCTCAGTGGTTAGAGTATCAGCCCTCGGACTGAAGGGTCTCGGGTTCGATTTCTGTCAAGGGGGCACGTACCTCGTTGCAGGCATATGGGGAGGCAACCAATCGATGTGTCTCTCTCGCAATGATGTTTCTCTCTGTCTCTCCCTCTTTCTTCCACTCTCTGTAAAAAAAAAAAAATCAATGGAAAAAGTATCCTTGGGTAAGGATTAACAAAAAATAAATAAATAAAAAAATGGCATCCTCGAGTAGCCCAGTCTGGTGCTCAAGAGGCACTAGGTACTCTGCTGTTGAGTGTTGGCATTGTCACTGGACTTAGCTTGTATGTGTGCAGACCTCAAGGCACACATCTCTTGCCATCGCTGTGCATGTATTTGAAGGTACTAAGAAAGTATTTGCTTATCAGGAAAGCCACAGTTCTGCACTAGTCTCTTAAAACCCAGCCCTGTGCACACTGGGAAGTAGTGGGTAGGGAAAGATAAAATCTTCTCTAGTCCTGCAGCTTTTTGGGTGTGGTTACCATCCTGGTGTAATTGTGCTGGTTTTGCCACCCAGTGCCTCCCCTTCCCTGGGCCCCTTTGCCAGTCAGTGGTTTGAATGTGAACTTAACCCATTCAGCCTAGTTTCTATTAATGAGAATTGTAGTTCTGCATAGGATTGTGATTTAAAAACTGGTTCTTGGGCTAACAGTGTTTAAAGACCTGTGGGCTAAGGGAATTCCTAGACATTAAGGGCTTTTGGAAAGGTGGTAAAGGGAGGGGGAAAAAAAGGAGGCTCGAGAAATGTTCATTATTTTAAAATTTAGAGAGAGAATTGTTAATCCAAAAGAATGGTGTGTAAGCCAACTAAAATACCATGGTTTATTATTTTTTAGTATTAATTGGAATTATATCAAGATAGGTTTAAAAAAAACGCTCATCTTATGCTGATCCGGAAACTAATGATTAGCAGTCAGAGGTCTTTGATTAGTAAGAATGGAAATGAAATAAATATTAAATGTAGTTGTATAAGTACAGTCTTTCTAAACTTGGGGTTCTATTAAAGGAGGAAAGAATGGCTGTGGTGAAAACATTAGTAATTTTGGACATCCCCCCCAAATAATAATAGAGTCTATTCAGGGTTCTTACAAGGTTATGATTCTATGCTGGGGACAGTGTGCATACAGGCTTTTCATAGAGAGCCCGAGTAAATGCAACCCTGTCTTTGTCATGTAGCACAGAAAGGAAGGCCAGCGTTTCAATGTAAATTTTTATGTAGAAGCAAGATGAGGTTGGAATAATGTGACTATCATAATATTTCTTAGTTAGTTTAAAAGGTTTTTCTCTACCCCTAATGTGGCACTCAGCTCATTAAAGGAATTAATAGTAGATATTAATGAGTAGAAAGATATGAGATATTAATGAGTAGAAAGATAAATTTAAAATCTTGCATTGTTCCACCATTCAGAGGTAACCACCACTAATGTTAGATATTTCCTGCTCTGGCCTGTGTTGCTCAGTGCTTAGAATGTCTGCCCACACACAAAAGGATCTCAGGTTTGATTTCTAGTCAAGGGCACATACATAGGCTGCAGGTTCAATCCCTCGCCCTGGTTGGGGTGTGTACAGGAGGCAACCAATTGATATGTCTCACGTCGATGATTCTCTATCTCTCTCCCCCCTCCCCCCCAAATCAATGGAAAAAATATCCTCGGGTGAGGATTAACAACAACAAAAAAGATATTTCCTAAATTTTCTCACAAATTCACGTCATTTTTCTTACACATTGTACACCTCAAACTTCACCAACACTTATGATCTTGTCCATATTGCCAATCCCATTGGGGGAAACATCTCTTTGTTGCTTTAGATGGATTCTTGGTGAGGTTTTGCATCCAAGGTGGCCTTGCCCCCAGACTTGGATGGGTAATCGTTCCATCAGTTGACTAGCTCCTCCTTCCCTCACTGGTCACCTGCCAGCTTTATTAGACACTGACTGTTCATGTCTTCATGTCTGTGTCTGCACTCTGTCCCCACTGGTCTTTGTATTTTGGGGTTGGGAACATGCTGTCTGAAGTACTGTAGCTATAAGCTGACAGTAAAAAGTATAGTCTGGTGCATTTCTGTTTGAAAATGTAGCTTGATTATAGCAGTGGTGGTAGTTTTTATGTGAACACGTAAGTATGCTATGTGAAGCTTTTTTAATGTCTTAGACTGTTTCTTTAGCACATTTCCCCAGAAACAGGTTTACTCTGTCAAGAGGTACAAATATTTTAGAGGCTCTTTTCTTCCTGAAATAAGTATTTTCCCTTAGAATGAAAAGACCTTTAGACCAGGATTTAAAAGACCTGGATTCTGTGTTCAGCTAGCTTTTTAATTCTCTGCATGACCTCATACAACTAAAAAATCTCACAACCTAATTTGGGCCCAGTTTCCTTACTTGTAAAATGGCAGGTGGATTCGAGCACTGGTTCTTCACGCAGATGATTTTGCTCCCAGAGGGCTCGTGACTGTATCTGTAGACATTCTGGTTGTTACATTATGGGGAATTGCTCCTGGCAGGCAGTGGGTAGAGGCTGGGGTGCTGCTCAACGTCTGCCAGTGCCCAGGACAACAGGGAATAATCTGGCCAAAAATATCAGTGGTGCTGAGTTTGAGAAACCTTGGATTAAAGGTGCCTCAAGTTTTCTTCAATTGTAATAGTAGATGTTATTTGCTGTATTCCTGTTGAAGACATTCATTATACACTCTATTGCTCATTATTGTATTTATTGGAAAATTGATAAGCTTAATGGCATACTTGTTATTTTTCACTAAAACTGAGTTGTGGTGATTGGAAACTGCTTTTCCATGTTCGTTTTTGATAGTCCTTTAGGTTAATATCAGCTGTGAAAAGTCCTATACAGGAATATAAGGACAGAAAACTCCTCCCTTTTTGCAAAACACACATATCTGTAAGGTCAGGAAACCACTGAGTGCAGAGCCTGGGAATCCCACTTCATAAAAACACCATGTCCTGAGAATCTTCTCCCTGTCTTCTGTCTATGTGTGCGTTTCCCTGACTGATTTTGCATTTTTTATGTGTTTGGAGGTAGAAGAGAGCCAGATTTTTGGATGGGATTGTGGAATATGGGCGTGAGTGGTATTTTTTAAAAAAATTAATACTGATTTCTTTTATTCCTAAAGATCTCAAAGCTCTCCTGGGTGATTATACAGTTTTATTGAGTCAGTTTCCTTCATGATACTGTAGTATGATTTTTCCTTTCTTACTGGCAGGTCATTGTGTTCAGGTGGCAAGGCTACAGTGGTTACTTGATTTCTTGAGTCTAGGAAGTTTAAGAGGCTTCTAAGTAGAATCTGTTTCTCATAATAATTTTGCAAGATTGTGTATTGTGTCACTTGCTCTTTTTTGATAGTAAACTTTCAGTTTACCTTGAAATTGTTGAAATCACCACATCTTAAGATACAAGTATTTGATGAAGGAAAATAAAGTTTTTAGTTGTCTGTGTAACCTTAAATTTTTAGTTGTGAACAATAGAAATACATTATTTCAATTGATCACCAGATGGAATAGTGGCCAGTTGTACAGTTTAGGGACCAGGGATCAGCCTGGTCTTGTTTTCCGCTCCACCCCTGTCAGGACATTAGAGGGGGTGAGGGGTATGTAGCCTCTGTCACTGTTGTAGTTTTGGAAGACTATAGCTGGTATATCATGTGAGCTGCAGGGATTATAATGGTGTAAATATGAAAACCAGTTTTTTATACCCTGTGTTCCAGCCAACCCTGCTTTACCAATATACATTTATTTTTAAATTCATCTTTATTGTTGAAAGTATTACAGATGCCTCTCCCTCCCCCCATTGCTTTACCAATATTGTTGAAATGTCTTTTTTTAAAATCCTCACTCGATATTTTTTCCCATTTTTCAGAAGAGTGAAAGGGAGAGGGAGGGAGGGAGAGATGGGGGGGAGAGAAATATCGATGTGAGAGAGACACATCCACCGGTTGCCTCTGGCATGCGCCCCTACCAGGGATCAAGCCTGCAACCGAGGTACGTGGCCTTGGCTGGAATCGAACCCGGGACCCTCCAGTCCAGGGGCTGACACTCTATCCACTGAGCCAAACTGGCCAGGGCTTGTTGAAACTTCTGGGTGTGCTTCCCAGTTTATGCCCACCTCCTACCTGAAAAAGGAAGCATTATTTTGAATTTTTATATTTCATGATGATTTGCTTTTCATTGACATTTTACTGTATACATATTAAATCAAATATTTTAAGTTTCATGTGCTTTTGAAAGACACAAATATATTCAATATATTCCTCCGAGACAGTTTTTTTTCATTCAGTGTTACGGTATTTGAGACTTGATTATGTTGATATGTGTAGTTGTAGTTTAGTAATTAATAGAGATTGTTTACTACCTCTGTAAGGAATGTGTTGGAAGGAGCCTCTGCTCCATGAGTCACAGCACTGTGTGCTTGCCACAGTATTCAGCCACCCTCCAGACAGCATTTTTTCAAATATATATTGATTTCAGAGACGAAGAGAAAGAGATGGAAACATTAATGATGATAGAAGTCATTAATCAGCTGCCTTCTGCACACCCCCCACTGGGCATCGAGCCCATAACTCGGGCATATGCCCTGACTGGGAATCTAACCGCTGAGCCACTCCGACCAGGCAGACAGACAACATTTCTTAATCACATTTACAAGATGTTTAGACCCTCCTGGTGTTGCCCTGATCTCCCTTTCTCCTCAGTTGTGTTGGTAGGAACTCAAATACATGGTAGGAGACTCAAATCACATTTCTGAATTGGAGTCACCTGAAGCACACTGGTTTGAATTATGGTCCTTTGTCTTTGAGAATAGACCCCTAAGTAGGTTGAGGGAGAGACTGAGGGGTGTGGGGTAGATTTAGGATAGTCAGGAATGTCCTGCCGAGAGGGACCGGTGAACACAAACCGAAAATGATAGAGAGAATGTGTGCGGTGTTGAGGGTTAAGTTTCCAGGTAGAGGCCTTACAGAACAGAGAGGTAGAGCGTGATGGGAGTGGAGGCAGGATGTAGGGGGCTGTGGGAGGTGGAGAGAATGTGTGCCATCAAGGTTTCGTGAGCCAAAGGGAGAGTTTGGATTTATTCTGAATGTGTGAGAGGAAGTCTGCAGAGGATGCAAAATGTATAACTTTGGCAAAGGTTTAATAATGGTGAGATTTCTATCAAATTCCATGTAAGGAGAAAAATCTGTGAATGTGTGCCCCCCCCCGCCCCCCCCCCCCCCCATGGCCCCGGTCCTGAGGTCCCATCTGGGGAGAATGACAGGCCCACCTGAGTGTTCTTTCCTTAACCTGGCTTTTCTGGGCACTGCTTTCCAGGGAAAATTACTGAGAATAGAGATTTCCATTTGAATAGTATTCTAAAACAAATAATCAGTTGTGAGCCTCTTTGCTGGGCTTTACTTTCCCCAAATCAGACAAACATCTTAACTTTTTGCTTGTCCATTGTTAAGTGAAATGAAGCCAGGTAGTTATAGAATAAATGGTTGGTCCAAATGGAGAGAGACAAATTGTAAGCAGAACTGAAGTAGAAATTATTACTCTCTGCTCATTTTACTGTCTTGTTTCAGAATATACACCGCACTGCTCTGGACACGCCTCTGTTGGATTTAATACACAGTTTTCATCAACATCGACTTTCAGCTATGGAATCGGTAAATATTTTATTTTATTGCCTCTCATCAATTTGTGCATGTTTATTTTCATTGGCTTGTAAAAAGGAGTGTCAAAATAATGGTTCAGACTCCAAGTTGGTTTTATTGGGCTTGACAGAGTTTTGGCTAAGTGTTTTGAATTTTATTCTGAATTTCACTTAGATGAGAGTGTTTCAGAGTAATGGTAATGAGCTGTGTGGAGTTAATAAACAGCATCCCTGATGTCCCAGTGAGGAATTACCTGGCAAAATTAAACAGGTTGGTAGCTGCGCCTGAAGGAAATTTGTTTCTTCACAACTTCATTTATATGTTCCATTCCCAAGTAGTCAGGAGTCTACCTGGACCCTGTGCTCCCTCACTGTGTTAGTCTTGTGCTCTATGCGTTTTGCATTAACACTTTGCACAAAGGAGAGCTTCTCTAGTCTGAGAATTGTTGCATCTCTTCTGCAGGAAGCCTTGAGGCCTGGCTGTGCACTAGTCTGGTGTCCTGTGTGTCTGGGCAGCCAGTAGCTGCTGGGTAGTCTTGGTAGCTGCTCCATGGTATTCCTAGAAGTTTGAGGCCAGTGTACATGTGTGGTATGTGGGTAAGGAATGAAAATTTTTTTGCTGGGTTGCCCTGACTCCTTACCTCCTTCCGGGAATTACTGACAAATGTTTTGAGAGGAAGGGCAGCTGTTTCCTTAAAGACTCTGGTCTCGGGTCTGACCCAGCATCTGTTGCTTCTGAAGAGAGCACTTCCTTGGGAGATGTGTCACATTGGCATACACTTTATTTCCTCTGATATGTGGATTGATAACAGTTGGAAAGGAAACTTTTAGCTCTTAACACCATGGCCGGTTGAACTGTTAAGCAAACAATTCAGAAATGTATTATCTAATTTGTGCTGCTGTTCCTAGCAGACGCGAAGGAACTCTTTTCTGCTACTTCCTTGGCAAGTGTTCTTAATCTAACAGAATCTGTCCTTTATTTTAGCCATCAGTGAATCAGGCCACTTTGAAATGTACCTGGCTGTTCTCTTTGCCTTGACTGAAGTATTTTTTTGGAAATGGAGATAAGGTTTGATGAAGAAGAGACTTCAATGTCTCCGCCAGTAGGCTTAGAATTGTCTCATCTTAATCTGCAGGATGATTAGCAGTTAGAAGCCATCCTCGCTGGTGGGGGTGTTGGTGACCAGGTGGGATGATGATAAGCTTTGTGACACCCTTGAAATGCTTCCCAGGCATTCCCAGGATGTGCATGTGGACTCAGCTTGGTTGTCATAGGCAATGGGGCAGCCATTAAGAGACTAGGTCCAGGAGCGACCATGCCTGAAGGCTGGGCTCTCTGCCTTTGTTTGGAAACTATAATATTGACCTTAATTTGTAACAAGGAAAAACAAAATGCTGCTTAAATTAGGTTCTTAATAAGTATTTGGTGATTCTTGATTAAAAGAAAACAAGTTACAACAACTCTTTGCTGACAGATTCTTGGGTTGTCCTAATTAATCTAGTGGATTGAGAGCAATGGGTATGTTAATGTTGAGAAGGTTTTTCTGACGTTTGAAGGATTGGCTTTTTGACCATATCACAGTAATAGTTCAAGGTGTCTAATGCCATTTATCACTTTAGTGAACCATAAACAGTTAATAATCTGCATTGTTTGGATTGAATAAAGATAAAGGTTCTTATTAACATGAGGTGCTGTTGTGACTGCCCACCAGGTACATCTCCTCCTGGGTCAGTGGCCCTAATGTGTAAGAGCAGGGGCTGTAGCAGTATGAGTGGTTTACTGAGGTCTATCCTCCGTGACCTTTCCTGGCATCAAAAGGCAGAATTTTAAAAAGGCAATTATTTTGTGCACTATATAATAATTTTTCATTGTTACTCATATTATTCACGATTTGTACTTTTAATTTTGACCATTTAAGGTAGAATATGAGCCATTTAGGTCAGATTAAAATAACTTTTTGAAAGGTAGTCTTGTTAAAGCACCTTTAGTGATTTTGGGTGGATTCTGGGTTGGCCCTGCTCTGAGATGTTCCAGGCATGGCTGTGGTTGGTTACAGGAGTTTGTGGTAACTGATACTAGCTCTGTGACCTTGGGCCCATATCTTTAACTCTGTAAGCCTTGGATTCTTCCCCTGCGAAGTAGCAATGGTGATAGCCATTTGAAGGGTATCTTTAGAGGGTGACACTGTTTATGGAAATAGAGCTCCATGAAAATACAAACTTTAAAATAGTTAGATTTAGTGTTGTTTTTTGTTTTTTGTTTTTTTATCTCTAGCTTCAGCTGACAGCTGGTATAATTCTCACTTTGATAAGATCTTTTTTGATAATGCTTTGGTCAAGGCCTTTCCAAAGAAGTGATAAGATTGAAAAAGCTCTTGATGACACATATTTTACCAGGTGTAGTTGAGTGTAGATATGAGAGTCAGAGTGAGTGAGGCTGGGCTGCTAATGAGAATTGTTTTGTAGCACTGACTGACCTCCTAGGTGGCATGTGAATGTTACATTTACACTTACTGTGAATCAGGAATTTTGAATTATGTTTTCAAAAATAAAATGGTTTCTGAAATTGGTATGTTAGGATAATAAAGGCAGTGTGGTTTATATGAATGGAGGCTTACATTTAATGATTAATATTTGTAATTGAACAACTGTTCTTAAAATAGAAAAGTGGCCCTGACTGATGTGGTTCAGTTGGTTAGAGCGTCATCTGGTACACTGAAAGGTTGCAGGTTCTATTCCTGATCAGGGCACATACCTAGGTTGTGGGTTCCATCCCAGTCAGGGGGCGTAGAGGAAGGCAGCTGATTGATGTTCCTCTCTCTTTCTTTCCCCCTCCCTCCCTCTCTCTCTCTTGCCGTCTCCCATCCTCTCTCTCTAAAATCAATAAGCATGTCATTGGGTGAGGATTAAAAAATAAATAAAATAAAATAAATAGAAAAGTGATCACTTTCGACTTGCTGAAATGTTGAACTAGCAAGGTACATAGAATAGTGATGTGCGCATAGTTTCTCAGTGTCCCTGTAGGCAGTGCTGAGCCAGTACACTCTGAGCAGGGTGTGCTCACTGTAGAGAGGTTTGCACCTCTGATGTGTGACCCTGCATCCGTGTGAAATTGGGGGACTGGAAATCTTGTTAGCAGCAGCACCAAGTCCTGCCTGAGCAGCAAGGTTGGAGGGAGCAGGGAATGGGGGAAGGTGTCCAGTCCTTGGCACCCCTCCTGACAGAGAATATGTTGCCATCTGGTATTGAAGCAGAGAGAGAAACTTTCCCTAGGCAGGTCCCTCTGTGCCCACTTGCATGGTAGGTCTAGCAATTCTTCCTGACCCTACCACACCACCCTGGTTACTGGTTGCCCATTAGGTGCCTTCCTGGTCAGGGCCTATGCGGTTGCCGTGGCCTAGGCAGCTGGCTGGGTTGGATTTGCAGGTTGTAAGGAACATGTATGTTCTAATGCTAATTCATTTGCCTTTTTAACAAAGAAGTTTTTTCAGGACTTAAAAATAGATAAAGCACACTTTGCTTTATTATCAGAGGGAGACGCATAGCTAATTACGTCAGTGTAATTTACTGAATTTTTTAGTATAATGAATTTTTATTGTATTTTAGGGTTCTGAGGAATATTCTTTGGCTATGTTCTTTTAAACTGCATATAAAGTACAGAATATTAGATATTATTTAAATTAGGTTTCATTAAATGCATCTGTTTTGTTAATATAAAAGTTGGTAATTGCATTCAAACACTTTTCCCCAGAAGCTCTTGCTCCCCCAGCACAGCCCTTGTTGATTAGTAGAACTTTGGTCCTCTTATTCCAAGATATTTGAATTGCTGGAGAGTTAATATGCTGGGGAGAGGGTTTGGAAAGTAGGCTGGTCAGAGCAGAAGGGGAGCCTCATCCCACCAGTGGCTAAGTACTGTGAGTCCTGGCTGATGGGCTTTTCTTTCCCTCTAGATATTCCTAGCTGGAATGGGCCTCTGGGCTCTGTGACCCCAGCCTGCATGGGGAAGAAAGGAATATAGAGATACCTGCTTGGGACAGAGAAGGGTTTGTGGGCTATTTATAATCCCTCATTTGTTATAATATTTCTGTTATTTTCCTTTCATTATCAACTACAGGGACTCTCATGGAGCCAGTGTTCATTTTATTTTTTTAATATCATAAAATTTTAAAGTTGGCTGAAGGAATTTCCTCCATGTTTTATATTTGAAGGTGAACAGATTTGCCTGTATCCTGACTTAGAGTAGAGTAGATGTTCCATAAGTTCTTTTATATTCTTTTAAAAATATTTTTATTGAATTTTAGAGAGAGAGGAAGCGAGAGGGGAAGAGAAAGAGAAACATTGATGTGAGAGCAAGCCATCAGTTGGCTGCCTCTTGCACGCCCCCCTTCTGGGGATTGTGTCCTCAACCTGGGCATGTGTCCTTATTAGGACTTGAACCTGTAACCTTTTGGTGCATGGGACAGTGCCCAACCAACTGAGCCGCACAGTCCAGGGCCCCGTAAGTTCTTTTTTTTTTTTTCTTTTTCCCATTGCTCTTCAGAGGGAGGGAGAGGGAGCGGGGGGAGAGAGAGAAACATTGATGTTAGAGTGACATATCGATTGGTTGTCTCTCGCATGGACCCTGACCAGGGCCGGGGATCAAGCCTGCAACCGAGGTATATGCCCTTGGCCAGAATCAAACCTGGGACCCTTCAGTCTGAGGGCCGACACTCTAACCATTGAACCATAGTGGCTAGGGCCCCATAAATTCTTTTTTTTTATTTTTAAAATTTTTGTTAATCCTCACCCAAGGATATGTTGTCCACTGATTTTATTTTATTTTATTTTTTTTAAGAGAGAGTGGAAGGAAGGGGGTGGAGGGGGAGAGAAAGGGAGATGTGAGAGAGACACATTGATTGGTTGCCTCCTGCACGTGCCCTGACAGGCTGGGGATCAAACCTGCAACCCAGGTATGTGCCCTTGACCAGGAATTGAACCTGTGACCCTTTGGTGCGTGGGCTGATGATCCAACCACTGAGCCACACTGGCCAAGTTCTTTTTAAAATTGAGCTGACCTTAACTACTGGAATAACACCTGAGACACATTCCCTTCCTGTGGTAACTTGCTGAATGTAACGCAGGGAGGGAGGGCTCTCTGCAGCTTAAAAATGTTTTCTACAGAAGTTCCATGTGCAGCTCAGTTGATCCTGGTGAGAGAAAGAAGGTGGTAGGAGGAAGGTTGTGTGACAGTGGGACTGTGTCTGGTGAGAGACCGAGACAGAGTCAGGAGGTACCTTCATGATGGGCCTACTGAGAATTCTATAGTCTCTTCTCCACTCTAGAATAGGTATCTTGATTGTTAGTTGTACTGCCTGTTGGAGAAGGGATTTAGGATATTCTTAGTGTCTCAAAAAACGGGTGGTGATGGGATTTGTAGTGTGCATATTCTGAATGCAAGGATGTTGTGTTTGGTTCAGCCAAGTCACTTTGCACCATCTCTTAGTTGCTACTGAAGTTCTCCCCTAGCTGTGTGAGGAATACTACAGATGGAGCTGAGTGCCAGCCAGGGCAGCAAGTCTAAAAGGGAAGCAGAGCAGAACAGTGATCCAGTTCCTGGGCCCTTGATTGTACCAGCAAGTGCCAGAGGTTAGGGAGTGCAGAGTCTGTGCTGTGTGACCCTGTATGTGTGCACAGCGTTGGCTGCAGTGCCAGCGTGGAGTCCCGAGCCTCGGGCCAGGCAACTGCTGCCCTTCCTCTGCATCTCATTCTAAGGAAATCAAGTGTGGAGGCTAGGTGGCCAGAACATGTTGACTTTGGCAGTGGGAGCTGCCAGGTCTTGGCTCACAGTATGATCTAGTATGTAAGGCTCTGCTTAGAAACACGCATGCACACCTACACGCATGCGCGCGCGCACACACACACACACATTTTCTTTCTCAACATTGACCTCTCTGTGTTTTCCTTCACAGCTCTGTTTCTTCTTTCCCCCCTTTCAGTTTAAGCTCAGAGTCCCTGCCTTGGGCCTGGGTTGAAGCTCCTGTGGGCTCAGCAGGCTCTCTGTCTGAGCAGCAATTGGAAAAGAGGCAAAGAAGGGACATGAGAAGGGGTTCTTTGGAAATCACATGAGATTTCTTTGAAAGCTTTTGACTTTGTTGACCTTTTTTTAATGAATAGTTTGTTTATTAGAAAAAATAAACCTGAGGCCCTTGTCCACATCTGAGGACGATAATAGCTACTGTCTGGATCCTGGGTATTTTTGGAGGGCAGAAAGGCAGAGCTAGAAGGATGAATCTAGGGCAGTGTTTTCTCTCAGCTCCTGGTCTCTGTGGGAGCAGATGCTCTGTTGATGGTGGCCTCAGCTTGGCGGGGCATCTTACATCTGGTATGTGAGCCTAGATCATTCATTCCCACCACCGTCTTTTATGACTCTTATTCTCTGTCCATTTTCTTCATCTCCTGGATGTGGTCAACCTCTGTTTAAATTTTATTTTTGTTCATTTTTTTGTTAGTGGAAATCAGAGTTCTAAACATTGCACCTGAGTGGCTGACCAGATGCCACCTTTAGAGACAAATGACCTCATGAGAATGTCATGTGATGATTGGGTGACTATATCCACATGATTGGGTTTCATGATGTGCCTATCTTATGTTGAATTCTGCCCTGTAGCAGAATAGCAAAGAGTGCCATAAAATTAGACTGAAGTTGAGAATTGAGCTGAAAGATGCCAATTTAGATGTGACCAGATTTTATTAAAGAAACCTTACAAAATCCTAGGGCATTTTATAGTATTGTAATACCATATTTTTAAACTTCACTTATAATTTAAAACTTCCATTAATATAAAAACCAATTTTTCTGCTCTTTTGATAAATTTATTGTCTTACCTCCCACTATGCCCTCTACCCCCATGTATTTTTGTTTGGCACTGGGCAGAGTAGTGGCTTACAGAGGATCAGTAGGAACACTGGCTGCAGCATCTGGAGAAAGAATGGAGACAAAGTGTTTATAGGTGGGTCTCTAACAGAGTTGTTTGTTAATTGGATGCTGGAGCCTATGGAATTTGGGCTCTATTGCTGCCCAGAGACTGGTCTAACACTAAGATCTTAGAGTCAGTCTTTGGGCCTTTGATTCCTGTGGAGATAGACTCGAGGAAGACAAAGGTTTGCTACCTAGCCTGGGGTGGCAAAGCTGGAGAAATCCTTATTTTGAGCATTTTTTTTTTTTTTTTAAATAGGAAAAGATATAATCATGTGTGTAAGCTCATCTAACGTTTTTAAACTAAAAGTTTACCTTTTTTTTTTTATTTTTTAAAAAAAACAAACCCTTTTTTTGGTGTTTAAGGCTCTTTTTAAGTTGCCTGGTGCCTGCCCTGCCCTGCAGGCCATCTCTATGACATTCTCCACTTGGTGACTGCTGTTCTTCTAGGTTTCTATTCAAAGAATCTTTTCTTGAGACCACCTTGCCAGAGGCTGTGTTGGGGCTTCTGTGTTTCTTGTATACCCCCATCCTTGGGACAAGTCCCACTGAAGAACTCCCTGCTGATTCATCTCTTCCTGTAACTTTTAAGGTCTGCAAGAGGTGTGAACTCTGCCAGACACCTTCACTTATGTCCTCATTTTCCCTACAAAATTCAAGAAAATAGATAGCATTTTCCATATTTTTATTATAAGACTCTAGGCCTTAAAGATATTGAACATTAGGTTTTTCAAGGTTTCATAGTTGATGATTGGCAGAGTGAGTGTTTGAATCTTGGGGTCCTTCTTGTAGTAACACTAGAGATGACTGTATTACCAACTGACTTTAAGAAAGATAGAAGAGAAGCAGGTGGGAGGGGAGGGTGGTGGGAGTAAATTGAAGAGGTTATGCTATGCTGCACTGGTATGCTCTAGCCACTGGCATTTCCGGGACCCTCTTTTAAACTTGTGCCATGGTTGTGCTGCAGGTACGTGTGCTCATCTTTGGGGTCTGCATGTGTGTGGTAAGAGGTTAAGTCCCATCACTTTTTGCACCCACAGCTTTACTCCTGGGCAGATGTAACATACTTAAAATGTTCCGGGTCCAGAGTGAGGCCTGGAAACAGAATATAGCATACTCAGACGTTATGTGTTTGATCCAGACCATTGCAATAAAGTGAATATAACACAGCAAGTTGCATGAATTTTTTTGTTTCCCAGTGCGTATAAAAGTTATATTTACACTGTACTGTAGTCTATTAAGTGTTCAGTAGCATTAGTTCTAAAAAACAATACACACACCTTAATTAAAAACTACTGTATTGCTGCAGCTGGTGTCATTCAGTGGTTGAGCATTGACCTATGAACCAGGAGGTCACAGTTCGATTCCCAGTCAGGGCACATGCCCTGGATTTTGGGCTCGATCCCCAGTGAGAGGCATACAAGAGGCAGCTGATAAGTGACTCTCTTTAATCGTTGATGTTTTTCTCTCTCTCTCCCTCTCCCTTCCTCTCTCTGAAATCAATAAAAACATATTTAAAAACAAACAAAAAACTACTGTATTGCTAAAAATGTTAACCATCACCAGCAAGTTGTAATCTTTTTGCTAGAGGAGCATCTTGCCTCAATGTTGATGGCTGCTTACTGATCAGGGTGGTGGTTGCTGAAGAATGGGGCGGTTGTGGCAATTTCGTAAAATAAGACAACCATGAAGTTTGCCTCATTGATTTGCTTCCTTTCACGAACACTTTGTAGTATGTGATGCTGTTTGATAGCACTTTACCCATAGTAGAACTTCTTTACAAATTGAAGCCATTCCTCTCAAACCCTGCCACTGCTTTATCAACTAGGTTTATATGTTATTCTAAATTCTTTATTGTCATTTCAACAGTTTTTATAGCAATATTAATAGTGGTCACAAATCACCTTAACAAATATAATAATTAAAATGTTTGGCCCGGCCGGGCGTGGCTCAGCGGTTAAGCATTGACCTAGGATCCAGGCGATCAGGGTTCGAGTTCCGGTCAGGGCACATGCCCGGGTTGCGGGCTGCAGCCGATCAATGACTCTCTCATCATTGATGTTTCTAGCTCTCTCTCTCCCTCGCCTTTCCTCTCTCTGAAATCAATAAAGATATATTTAAAATAAATAAATAAATAAATAAATAAATAAATAAATAAATAAATGTTTGAAATATTTAGAGAATTACCAAAATGTGACACAGAGACGCAAGTGAACAGATGCTATTGGAAAAATGGCATCTGTAGATTTACTCAATGCAGAGTTCCCACAAGCCTTCAGGTTATAAAAAAAAATGCAATATCTGTGAAGTGCAATAAAACTAAGTATGCCTGAAAAATAAACTGTTCAGCTGCTCTTGCGTTCATGGTGAAGCCTATTTTGTAAAAAATTTAATTTTTCAATTACAGTTGATATTCAGTATTATGTTGTATTCATTTCAGGTGTTCAGCATAGTAGACAGTCATGTAAATTACAAAGTGATCTCCCCAATATTTCAAGTACCCATCTGGCATCATACTTGTTATTACAATATTACTGATTTTATTCCCTATGCTGTACTTTACATGCTATGACTATTTGTAACTACCAATTTGTGCTTCCTTTTTTTAAAAAAAATATATCTCTTAATTTCAGAGGGAGGAAGGGAGAGGGGGAGAGAGAGGTAGAAACATCATTGATGAGAGAGTCATTGATCAGCTGCCCCCTGCACGCCCCCAATTGGGGATCGAGTCCTCAACCTGGGCATGTGCTCTGACTGGGAATCAAACCTTGATCTTCTGGATCCTCGGTCGATGCTCAACTGCTGAGCCACTCCGGCCGGGCCCAATTTATACTTCTTAATCCCTTCCCCTTTTTCACCACCACCTGCACAACACTCAGTTTGTTTTCTCTACCTCTCAGTCTGTTTCTTTTTTTGTTCTTTAGATTTTGCGTACAAGTGAAATTGTATACTATTTATTTTACTTAGCATAATGCCCTCTAGGTCCATTCATGTTGTTGCAAATGGTAAGGTTTCATTCTTTTTTATGGTCAGGTAATATTCCTGTGTGTGTGTGTGTGTACCACAACTTTTTTTATCCACTGTCTGTCTAGAGGCATTTGGGTTGCTTCCATATCCTGGCTATTGTAAATAATACTGCAGTGAACATACGGGTGCTCTCTCTTTGAATTAGTGTTTTGGATTTCTTTAGATATATACCCAGAAGTGGAATCTCTGGGTCATAGGCAGTTCCATTTTTAATTTTTGAGGACCCTCTATACTGTTTTCCATAGTGGCTGCACCAATTTCCATTCTCAACAGTACACATAGGTTCCTATTTCTCTACGTTCTTGCCAACACTTTGTTGACTTATTGATGACAGCTATTCTGGCAGGTGTGAGGTGATGTCTCATTGTGGTTTTTAATTTGCATCTCTCTGATGATCAGTGAGGTTGAGCGTCTTTTCATATATCTATTAGCCATCTGTATGGCCTCTTTGGAGAAGTGTCTTTTCATGTCCTCTGCCCATTTTTTAATTGGATTGTTTGTTTTTTTTGGTGTTGAGTTGTATGAGGTCTTTATAAATTTTGGATATTAACTTCTTACTGAATGTATTATTCACTAGTGTATTATTGTGAATATCTTCTCCCATTCAGTAGTTTTTTTTTATTGATGGTTTCCTTTGCTGTGCAAAAACTTTTTAGTTTGATGGAGTCCTATTCGCAATCCCTATCAAGATACCAGTGGGATTTTTCACAGAATAAGAACAAAACAAACCATAAAATTTGCTTATTTTTTCTTGTTTCCCTTGCCCTAAGAGATATATCAGAAAAAAAATTGCTAAGAATAATGTCAGAGAGTGTATTGCCTATGTTTTCTCCTAGGGGTTTTGTGGTTTCAGGTCTTACATTTAAGTCTTTAATTGAGCTTATAAGAATAAGAAGGTGGTCTAGTTTTATTTTTTTGCATGTATGTCTCCAATTTTCCCAACACCATTTATTGAACAGACTGTCTTTATCCCTTTGTATGTTCTTACCTCCTTTGTCATATATTAATTGAGCGGATTTATTTCTGGGCGCTCTATTCTGTTTTATTGATCTATGTGTCTTTTTATTCCAGTACCATGCTGTTTTGATTACTATAGCCTTGTAGTATAGTTTGATATCAAGTAGTGTGGTACCTCCAAGCTTTGTTCTTTCTCAAGATTGCTGTGGCTAATCCAGGTCTTTTGTGGCTCTATATAAATTTTTGGATTATTTTTCCTTGTTCTGTGAAAAATGCCATTGGTATCTTGATAGGGATTGCATTGAATCTTTAAATTGCTTTGGGCAGCATTTACTGTTTTTTGTTTTGTTTAAAATATTACAGATGTCCCTTTTTCTCCCCATTGACCCATTCCACCTCGTCCCATCCCCCAGTATTGACATTTTAATGATGTTAATTCTTCCTATTCATGAGCACTGTATATACTTTTGTTTATTTGTATCTTCTTAAGTTTCTCTCTTCAATATCTTATAATTTTCTGAGTACCAGTCTTTTACCTCCTTGTTTAAGTTTATTCCTAGGTATTTTTTATTGATGCAATTGCAAATGGGATTGTTTTCTCATTTTCTCTTTCTGATAGTTCACTATTGGTGTACAAAAATGCAACCAATTTCTGTATATTTATCTTGTATTCTGCTACTTTACTGAATTCATTTATCAGTTCTAGTAGTTTTTGGTGGAATATTTATGGTTCTCTATAGTATCATGTCATCTGCAAATAATGACAGTTTTACTTTCTCCTTTCCAGTTTGGATGCCTTTTATTTCTTCTTCTCTGATTGTGTGGCTGGGATTTCTAATAGTGTATTAAATAAGAGTGGTGAAAGCGAACAGTCCTATCTATTATGTTGAGGTATTTCTCTCTATTCCCACTTTGCTGAGAGTTTTTATCATAAATGGGTGCTGGATTTTGTTGAATGTGTTTTCTGTATCTACTGATATGGTCATATGATTTTTTTTAATCCTCACCCGGGGAAATGTTTATTGAGTTTTGGGGACAGAGAGATGAGAAACATCAATCAGTTGCCTCTGGTAAGCACCCCGACCATGGATAGAAACCACAACCTAGGTATATGTCCTGACTGGGAATCAAATCCGCAACCTTTTGGTGTACACTATGACGCTCCAACCAACTGAGTTACCTGGCTAGGGCCATATGATTTTTAGCCTTCATTTTGTTTATGTCATATATCATGTTAACTGATTTGCGGATATTGAACCAACTTTGCATCCCAGGAATAAATCTCAGTTGATCATGGTGTATGATCTTTTTAATGTATTGCTGAATTTGGTTTGCTAATATTTTGTTGAGGATTTTCGTATCTGTGTTCATGAAGGATATTGGCCTATAATTTTCTTTCTTTGTAATGTCTTTATTTGGTTTTGGAATCAGGATAATGCTGGCCTTGTAAAATGAACTGGGAGTTTTCTCTCCTGTTGGAAATTTTGGGAATAGTTTGAGAAAGATAGGTGTTAATTCTTCCTTGATAAAATTTACCAGTGAAACTAACTGGTCCAGGACTTTTATTATATGGAAGTGTGAGAGGTCTCCCCCCCCCCCCCAAGGTTTTTATTGCCTTTGGTCCACAGTTGGTATTTCACATTATCTCTTGGTCCCAGGGCTCCTGAGTAGGGCTGGTCCCAGGGAGCACCTCCTGGTGGGGGTACATATGCAGTACTTGTCCAGGGGAAAGGGGACAAATATGGAAGCAGGTGTATGTCTGTGTGTGTGTCTAGCTTTGCCTCAACCACTCAGAACTCCATTGTTCTGTCTGGGCCTCAGTTTCCTGGGAGGGTCCTGAGGAAATCCATTCCCTCAGGATGCCTGAAATATCCGGGAGCTGTGACCTGGCCTTCTCCTGGGGGAGTTCCTTCCCAGCAATCCCCTCCATCATCCTTACCCCATTCCTCTTGGGGGAAAAAAATTACTTTTGTTAAAACTTCCTGAAATCTCTGTGGGTACAGAAACCACAAACTGATCAGTAGAGAAACGGGAAGAGGGGTAGAAGCAACCAGAAGCCATTTGTGTCCAGTTTCCCTCCCTGTACAGGTCTCTTCTTCCCCCCTGCAGCTTGGCCCAAAGCCTGTTGGGAACTTTGCTACCTGGATCTGACCTGGCCGGGACTCCTACCCTACATGCATCTGGATCTGGCCTTCATAGACCTTCAGCTGGAAGCACTTGAACATACAGAAAAACAAGATGAAAACACATAAAAACTCGAAATTTCAGATGGGGCAATGTGGAGAGACAGCCAGCAAGGGGGACCTCACAGACATGGTGTTGTCACACTCGTTGGTCCCTAAGTTGGTATCATAGATATACTGCTGGGTCCTGGGAGCCATCCTACCCACCTGACTGGCACACTTGGTGCCCATTTGCAAGCTGATTGTTGAGTGGTCCATGGGTGGCAAGATACAGTACTTGGGATTGTACAGATACCTTCTTGTGCCATATGCTGTCATGCCTGACTGGCTGGCACACTTGTTAGTGCCCATTTGGAGACCAATGACAGACTGGTCCGCCTTCATGGTGGTGTCACTGAAGTTCTGCTCCTATTTCTTTGAGTACTTGATCCTGATGTCCACATCACTCTGCAGCCCCTTTGTCTTGGCCTTCCCTGCCAGAGCCTGAAGAGACCCCTGCACTTGTGTCATGTTTCCATTCTCAAACATGTCATTGGCTTCAAATAGGTCCATGGAGTTCATGTTGTAGCTGACCATGGCCTCAATGAAGTTGGAGAGGTTTTCTAGCTGGTGCCAGTTTTGCATGGAGCGTTTGATCTTGGGAACTGAACCCAGCTGCAGCTTATTCATGAGTGTGCACAGGATAATTCCTTCAGACCCTTCTGCAAGTTGAAACCGAGAGACAGGCCTCTGAGTCACTCGATCCAGCTGCAGAGTTCTGCCTTCTTTTAAGGGTCATATTTGGACAGGAGCTGGTTCTTGACCTTGGCTGAAAGCCCGTACAAGGGCCCCTTGTTGAACTGTGTGGAGCTGGTGGCGACAGCGGGGTGGATGGCCTGGCAGGTACCTGTGGGAGTTTTTTGATTACTGCTTCAATTTTGTTGGTTGTAATTGGTCTGTTTAGATTTTCTGTTTCTTGATTTAGTCTTGGAGGTTGTATGTTTCTAGAAATTTATCCATTTGGCAAAGCCTATTTTGTAAAGGCCTTAGACCTGCCATCTTTTTCCTTCTCTGTTGTCCAGGGAACTAGCTCCTGATCCTGGCCTTTTCTGCCTAGTCAGGCAGCTTACCTACACGGGTTGACCTTTTTATGCCTTTTTCCCCTTGTCTGTTTATATGGCAGCCTGAAACTTAAGTAAACTTGGAAGGCTTGCTGAGGCAGTGGTTTATTTTATTTACATAATGCAGTCTGTGTCCTGAGGGCTTGTGTCCTGAGGGCCTGGTCTCCTCTGGCCTTGCCAGAGCCTGCTGCCCCAGGAGCAGCTCTTTCCAAGGGAATAGATGGTATGAAGTGTCCCTCCTGGTAACTCAGCCTTGACTGACTGTACACGAGTACTATTCAAACAGCGCAACACCCTCAGAGTGCTGCCAGCTGTGGCTGTGGCCTTTTCCCTTTACTTGTTGTGGTCACACATGTGCCAGTGGCTCCCTGTCTGGGATCGACTTTAGAAGGGTTAGTACCACTGCATCTGTGGCTGAGGTAGGTCAGCCATGATTTCCCACATAGTTATCGGTATCCTCATTCTTGACCCAGTAATTTATCAGTTCGAGTTCTTCTTCTCAAGTTAAATGGAAGATGGAGTTTTATTGTATGAACAAAGGAATTAATTTCTTGCTCTGCATATGTTTTCTAGTGGCCCTGATACTGTGGTGAGGTGGATGCCTTTGCCCTTGGGGTTGGGACAGTGGCCAGTGGGAAATGCATACTGAGTTTCCTGAGCTTCATTCTTGCTTGCTCTCTTCAAACCTCTGTGACCATATTATCTTTTATTAATCTTCTCCCATCTGCTTTTTTTGGTTCTTTTTTTATGTGCCATTGTTTCTCAGGGTTTCCTTCAGAGGCCCTGTTCTTTCATGTTCTCCCTTGGGCTGCCTTACCTTTTCTCTTTTTCATTTTGCTTCTGCCTCCTGGAAGGCATCTTAGCACAGTGCATCCTCGGTTGCTTGGTGGTAGTGCTGTGAGCTTCTGGAAGGCACTTAGGCCTAGCTTCTTCAAAGAAGCCAACCCTGCAGATGTCATATCTTTTCTCCTGCCGCTGTGCTGTCCTTTTCTGCTTTCTGTTCCCCCAAGACCATAAGCACCAAGGGTTCGGTCATCTGATTTCCTCACCCCAGCTGTCCTGTTTCCATGGCTCATAGTGGTGCCTTTGTCCCTCATGCCCTTCTTGGGGCTGCAAACTTCTGCTTCTCCTCCAGGACTTCCTATAAGGCCAGGGGCACATTGGGTGGTTTGTGGTTGGGTCTACTCTCCCCTGTGGGTAGTGTTAGTGAGGCTGCGCTCTCTAGTGGTATGAAATGTGTGCCTCTGCCATTGTGGGTAGCCTTGGGATGTTTCTATGCTTTGGTTAGAGTTGTGGAAATAAAATGTGACTGTCATGCATGTGCTCAACACACAGTAAGTGGGTCTCAAGGGCTTTCAGCTTCCAGCACTAACCTTTTGCTGTGTTTTTATAATTAAGAAACCGAAAACAAAGTGCTAACCAGATTTAGACCCTTGGTGATTCTCTGGCTGTAATTTTGCTTGAGACCTGTTGAGATTCACTGTAATGCATCCTATATGTTGGTGAGTGCTAGGAGAACACATGAGGATTTGAGCCCTAACTGCCGGAGGTGTCTGGACTAGTCCTGAGGACACTTTGGAATTCCAGTCATACCTTGAACAGAATCAAGTCTGTCCTCAGGAAGCAGGCTAGGAAAGTTACTTCGTAAAAAGAGGCTCTTCCTGTAAATAGCTGTTGTGCAAATGTGCACTACAAAATATTTCTCTTCCCTTTATTACCTAAGTAGGACATCTATTATAAACTAGTGAAAATTTTTTGAGAGCATAGATTCTGGGAGAAAACCTACTCTGAAAGTCATTCAGAAATGACCATAGTGGAATATTAAAGGGGAGAAGTATTTAAGTTTTTCCTCCCCCTTTGCCCTAGCAGTCTCACCAGATTAATCAGTGGGTAGTTGTACAGGAGAGCATGTGATAGTGACATTGACTGTGACCCTGGGGTGGGGTACAGACAGGAGAGACTATTAGATGTTTCTTTTTGGAAGTCTGATTTCAGTTTTACTTAAAAAAACAAACCTCGTTTATGGGGGTCTGTGGTTACTGTTCTATTGCTAATATGATCACATTACCTATGCTAGAGAAAAGAAGGTGTACCAGAAGTCAGCAGTGTATTTAGGTGGTCCCTTCTTATTGGGGAGCATTTTGAAAACCACCAAATCTCCCCCCACGTGGATACATGAAGTCTTGGATCCTCAGAGCAGCCCTGTGACGTTGGGAGAGGAGAGGACGGAATTGGCCTCCATGCTCTTGAAAACACACCCCTCTGTGGTGGAGTTTCTGGTAATGGTCAGTGTCTCACATTCAGGATTCAGAACAATGACTGTGTCTGTGCCCTCTCCTGGGAGGGGTCTGACCCGGGCTAGGCCATATCGGCTTTAGGATTGCTTGTTGGCATCTTGTAGGGCTACTCTTCATTTTCTTGTTTTGCCCCAGACCCTTGAAACTGATCCTGAATTTTCTGAAGGATACCAGAAGAACAAAACATCTTGTGGCTATTAATCCTTTAAAATAAAAAGTTTTACGTGGGAGCCATAATAGGTTTCTACATTTTTCAGTGTTTTCATCAAAGACAGTGTTTTCCTTGCCTTTGGCTCTCTTCCCACAGTTCCATTTTCTTTAGTTACAGAGGTTGGTAGTTTCAGAGGCTTTTACTCAGGACTCAGTGCTTGGGCAGAGTCGTTTGAAGAGAACCCACTGGGCCCTTGGCTCCCACACTCGAGCCTCCAGGAGTTGTTGGCAGCCTCTCCCCCAGAGGCATTGTGTGTAGACTGTTGACTTCTGAGAGGACTCCTTTCCTTAAATAAACTTGTCCCTGCCCTGGCTGGTGTGACTCAGTTGGTTGGGCGTCCTCCTGGGTACCTAGGGGTTGCTGGTTTGATGCCTGGTCAGGGCACATGCCCGGATTGTGGGCCTGATTCCCAGTGCCAGTCATACAGGAGGCAGCTGATCAATGTGTTGCCCTCACATCGATGTTTTCTCGTCTTCGTCGCTTCTAAAAATCTATTTTTAAAAAAAATCTTAAAAACAACAATTTGTCCCCTCAGTAATGCTGGGCCCACAGCTTTTTTGTCCCGTTTTGAGTTCTAGTTGTACCTGTGCTGTAGTTTGTCTTCTGCACTGTCCGCTCTGTTATAGTCTCTCTCCTGTCTGCCCTGTGACACAGACACACTCCAGACCAGACCCCTCCTGGGGAGCTGCCTGGTGTCTATATTTGTCGACTCGAGACTGTAAGTTTGGGGAGTGCTTTTTAAGCCTCCATCACTGGGATTGCCATTACAGAACTTTGGAACTCAGTTTACCTATGTACTGTGATTTATTGGCTTCTCTCAAGCTGGTTATCCTGCACTGAGCCTGGCTCCCTTAAATAGCACTGACCCTCTAGGAAACCAAGACCGTTAGAGACATGGTCTCAGATTTGCTTGGGATTGTTAGGCTCTGAGGTCTTGGACGGTCACGTCAAGACCAGACAGGAGTGATGCCACACAATGATTGTTCTAAAGCCTTTTTGTGACTGGCCTGAGTTGGCACATGTTAAATATTTCATAAATTTTAGGCCCCGAGGACTGTGGGCTCTACCTCTTCATGAAGAATTTTTTTGAAGTGTTTTACCTAAAAAGTTGAGGAACATTTCACGTTGTATAGTTCATAGTATCTCTGTGTATATTAATGTGAAGTGCCCATTTCAGATTATTTAACATCCCAGTCATCTGGGTGTCCTCCTGGGGCAGAGCCCAGTTAGAAACTCTGGGATTGAGGTCTCAGGACCTGCTCCAAATGGAGGCAAGAGAAGATTCAGTCGAAAAATTAGTGGGGATGGTCCTGTGTGTCTCTTATTTTATGCTTCTAGCATGTTTTCTGTCCCTCTCGCCGCTCCCCTTCAGGGGGTACCACCTTCTTCAAAGAACCTTGAGTCACCCCCTTTCTCACATAACTTTATTCCTTCTGTTCCCTCTTTCCCTGTAATCTCAGCTCTTTCTCTCTCTTTTTAAAATATGTCTTTATTGATTTCAGAGAGAGGGAGAGAGAGAGAGATGGAAACATCAGTGATGAGAGAGTCATTGATCAGGTGTCTCCTGCACCCCTCCACTGGGGATCGAGCCTGCATCCTGGGCATGTGCCCTGACCAGGAATTGAACCACAATCTACTAGATCATATAGGTCGATGCTCAACCGCTGAGCCATGCCGGCTGGGCCATGTAATCTTAGCTCCTGAGGCCTGTTTCAGTCATGCTCGTGCCTGGGGCCTTCAGAGTTTGCTAAATCTGTTTGGTCCAAATTGTTGTCTATTTAAAACAAATAAAAAATAACTTTTTGGCCCGGCCAGGCGTGGCTCAGCAGTTGAGCATCGACCTAGGATCCAGGCGATCGGGGTTCGATTCCCGGTCAGGGCACATGCCCGGGTTATGGGCTCGATCAGTGACTCTCTCATCATTGATGTTTCTATCTCTCTCTCTCCCTCTCCTTTCCTCTCTCTGAAATCATTAAAAGATATATTTAAACAAACAAACAAACAAAAATAACTTTTTGGTTGGGAGGTTGTAGGTAGAGTCTGGGGTAAACAGGATTTGGAATTAGCAGGGAATAGAACTACTACCAAGATTGAGTTCTATGTTTTCACTTCCATAGTTCTCAGTAGAATCAATTCAGACATCTCCCCAGCAGTTTAAAGAAGCATTTAACCCTGGCTGGTGTGGCTTAGTTGGTTGAGTGTCATCCTGTGCACCAAAAGGTCACTGGTTTGATTCCAGGGCACATACCCAGGTTGCGGGTTCCGTCCCTGGTCAGGGTGTATATAGGAGGCAGCCTTGATGTTTCTCTCTCACATCAATGTCGCTCTCCCCCTCCCTCCCTCTCCCCTCTCCCTTCTCTCTAAAATCAGTAAAAACATATTTTAAAAAAAGCATTCAATATCTGATACCTTATTGTGGCTCAAGAGAGTGTGGTTAAATAGAAATTACCACCAGTAAGGCTACCCCCATTTTTTCTACAATGAGCTAGTTAAAGTGTAGGTATCCAAACATAATGGCTATGCTATTGCTTTCTTTTCTTGAAAGGGCAGTTCTTTTGTGCAGTTAACTGTAGAAATCTTTTTTTGTTTTGTTAATTGTCACTGGAGGATATTTTTCCATTGACTTTTTTTTTAGAATGAGTGGAAGGGAGGGAGGGGGAGAGAGAGAGAGAGAGAGAGAGAGAGAGAGAGAGAGAGAGAGAAACATTAATGTGAAAGAGATACATCGATTGGTTGCCTCCTACACTGGCCCCAACTGGGCTGGGGATCGATCCTACAACCCAGGTATGTGCCCTTGACTGGGAATCGAAACTGTGACCCTTCGGTACACCCTGGCTGACACTCTAACCACAGAGCCTCACCGGCCAGGGTGAACTTTAGAAATCTTATCTTTAAGAGTTATACTATGTAGTATCTTTTAGGAAAAGTAGGTTTTCCTAATTACTGAAGTAGTTTATGCACATTGAACAAAACTTAAGTGTATCAGTTTGCCATGACTTCTGTAACAAAGTCCCTCATACTGGGCAGCCTAAACAGCAGAAATTTCTTCTCCCACA